>NW_016821598.1:0-44107 GCF_001698545.2 Rhinopithecus bieti | reverse complement strand
TTCATATGGAACCAAAAAAGAGCCCATATAGCCAAGACATTTCTGGGCAAGAAGAACAAAACTAGAGGCATCATGTTGCCGGACTTCAAACTATACTACAAGGCTACAGTAACCAAAACACCATGGTACTGGTACCAAAACAGATATATAGACAAATGGAACAGAACAGAGTCCTCAGAAGTAACACCACACATCTACAACCATCTGATCTTTGACAAACCTGACACAAACAAGCAATGGGGAAAGGATTCCCTATTTAATAAATGGTGTTGAGAAAACTGGCTAGCCATATGCGGAAAACTGAAACTGGACTCCTTCCTTACACCATATAAAAAAATCAACTCAAGATGTATCAAAGACTTAAACGTAAGGCCTAGGCCCATCAAAATCCTAGAAGAAAACCTGGGCAATACCATTCAGGACATAGGCATGGGCAAAGACTACATGTCTAAAACACCAAAAGCAATGGCAACAAAAGCCAAAATTGACAAATGGGATCTAATTAAACTAAAGAGCTTCTGCACAGCAAAAGAAACTATCATCAGAGTAAACAGGCAACCTACAGAACAAGAGAAAAATTTTGCAATCTACCCATCTTACAAAGGTCTAATATCCAGAATCTACAAAGAACTTCAACAAATTTATAAGAAACAAACAACTGCCCATCAAAAAGTGGGCAAATTATATGAACAGACACTTCTCAAAGGAAGACGTTTATGCAGCCAACAAATATATGAAAAAAAGTTCAGCATCACTGGTCATTAGAGAAATGCAAATCAAAACCATAATGCAATACCATCTCATGCTAGTTAGAATGGTGATTATTAAAACGTCAGGAAACAACAGATGCTGGCGAGGATGTGGAGAAATAGGAACGCTTTTACACCATTGGTGGGAGTCTAAATTAGTTCAACCATTGTGGAAAACAGTGTAGCGATTCTTCAAGGATCTAGAACCAGAAATGTCATTTGACCCAGCAATCCCATTACTGGTTATATACCCAAAGATGTGAAAATCATTCTACTATAAAGACACATACACACGTGTGTTTATTGCAACACTATTTATAATAGCAAAGACTTGGAACCAATCCAAATGCCCATCAATGATAGACTGGATACAGAAAATGTGGCACATATATACCACAGAATACTACGCAGCCATAAAAAAGGGATGAGTTCATGTCCTTTGCAGGGACACGGATGAAGCTGGAAACCATCATTCTCAGCAAACTAACACAGGAACAGAAAACCAAACACTGCATGTTCTCATTCATAAGTGAGAGTTGAACAATGAAAACACATGGACACAGGGAGGGGAACATCACATACTGGGGTCCTTCATGGGGTAGGGGTCAAGGTAAGGGAGAGCATTAGGGCAAATACCTAATGCATGCAGGGCTTAAAACCTAGATGTCAGGTTGATAGGTGCAGCAAACCACCATGGCACATGTATACCTATGTAACAAACCCGCATGTTCTGCACATGTATCCCAGAACTTAAAATAAAATTTTAAAAAACCCACAGTCTTCTGATGGTGCTATCTCTTTCTCAAAGTTGAGGAAATTAGAAGTCAGAATGTGTATTAACTTACCCAGGTCATATCATCAGTGACATAGCAGAAATTTGAACCAAGTCCAAATATTTAAAAGTCCAACCTCTTCCTGATTTCCACATTTCCTAGGTAGATAGATCATGGCCTGAAAGAAGTCACTCTAAAATAAAAAAGGAAAAGGAGTCTGCTTAGAGATGGAACAGAGGAGGTAACAGCAGATGCTGCATAAAGACAAGATGTGTGAAGGTTAAACTTCACCATCTCACAATTGGCCTTAAGTGGTCTTCACAACTAAGTATCATCACATGTGATACCATTGGAACATAGTTGACTCTGGGTAGGTTTATATAAAATATCAAAGCCAGATATATATATATAGGGAATCACTTCACCCACTATGTTCCTCAAAAAACGCAATCAGATAAACTATTATAATTAAGGAAATTTTTATCTTATCTTTTTGTTCCTCAGCAGATTAGAGTTTGTGTGTGTATACGTGTGTGGGTGTGTTTAATCACAGTAATAATTATAGTGGTATTAAGTTGATATTAGCATTTGTATTTTCAAATTATTGCGGTATAAAATGGAAAAATACCCACACCAGTAAAAAGTCTTTAAAAAAAATTAAACTTCTATTTTAAATGTCTCTAGTGGAGAGCTAAAAGAGAAACTTTAAAAGAGAGTAATACAATCATGATTTTCTTACAGATATAAAATAAACACATATCAAAGATTTTAATTCATTAGTTAATGAGGAAATCAGGCCATTGTTGTAGCCTTGTTCAAAGGAGAAATCAAAGAATCATTTGTATATATATAGTAAGGGAATGTTGAAATGAATTTACAAATGGACCCAAAAGTGGCTTTCTCCACCAGACAAAATTTGCTTGAATGTTTCTAGACATGAATTATGTGCATTGCTATGAGATATCTATAAATTACAGGATTATAAAATAGCTCAAAGGCAAAGAAAAGTGCAGGGTCCCTTACAGAATCAGATAATTTCTCAGAGACTGTAGCATTCCACTAAAAGGATATCTAAGTAGTCTTTTTAGTTTGTTCCAAAGTCTTACATTTTTCCTTACAAGATACCTGGTAATTGCTACAAAATCGATTTTCTCAAACATCAGTTTTTAAATAGAGGAGAAATTCTTCTGAAAAGAATCCTATTTATGCCTAACCACATTGTTGTCTTGCTTGATTTCCTCCAGCAGTTGAAAAATGTGCTAAATAATTTAAAAGTAGACACAAAGACTACTTGTTTAATGCCTATTTAGAAACTATTGTGTCAAAATTTTTGTTATTAGAGCCATCTCTGCAGTTACATAGAAATGTGAAGAGACTCAGGTAGGGTAGGTATGGACCCAGGAGGTGATATTGGCTTCAAAGTCCACACTGGTGACTCAGTCTGGGGGAAAAGAGGGAAGACAGGTTCAAAGTCTACACTTGGAAGTCTGTATTTAAGTTCACCGGAAGGAAAAAAAAAATGGAAGGGATATATGAGTAATCAGAATACAATGATGTTTCCCAAAGAGTTGTTGGAGAACAACTACCTCTTGAAATAGGTAAGATGACCTTGGGGTCTATACACATGCATAGCCTAAAAATATTGATTCATATGGTGATTCAGCTGTTTTATTCTGTTCAACTGTCTCTCAATCCATTTAACATTCTCATGGAGAGTCTCCAGTTCATGCTAGCATATATTTAACATATCTCTATCACTTGATAACTTTTTTTCATAATAATAATAATAAAGTAGGCCTAGGCTTCGGAGTCTTTGGCTTGGCAACATGAACGCAACTTATTTAGCTAGAATTTCATAATATTGCTTTGTTTTGATGTACTTACAGTCAGTTTATTTCCACTGGGAAAGAAGTGCTAGTTTTCCACTTATGATAATGATAGAAAGTTCTTAATTATTTTTAATTTGGGTAAGAAAGTGAATATACTAAAATACCTAAAATATTAACAAGTGGTAGCCAGGCATGGTAAAATAAGATGGTAGCCTAGGATGATTGAAGTTTGGGAAACACTGGTGAAGAAGAAACAGGGCCAGGCCAGGAATCAGAAAACAGCAGGATTTCATCCAACTTTAAGGACTTACCTAGCTATGTGACCCACTACAGGGGTCATTCATGTCTTCAAAACTGAGGTTTTCTTATGTTTAAAATGAGGACTGAAAGCTCTGCCCTGTTCCTTTCACTGTGCTCCCAGAATAACATGAGAAAACACACCCAAAGGTATTTTGCAAAGTCCTAGACAGCCACACAGCCAGGAGGACACAGACAGGAGGAAAGTTTCTATTTTCAGGCAAGGAGTCATTGTCATCATCACACTGTTTAAAGGCAAACAGGTGGAGAAAGGAATTCAGTTCAGCCTGAGTGGCTGAGTAGCACCTCAGGAGCATCCATTGAAAAATACAAGCATCCGTTGAAAAATACAAGTTCTTTTCCCACTACTTTGGACTTGCTCTCTTCTTAGCATTGGCAAATGAGAACTGGTAGGAGGTTTTCATAAAAGCAGGTGCTAGAGTGCCCCTAACTGAAAATTTCAGCCTATGCAAAGAACCTAGGTTCCCCAAGCAATTCCTACAATGTCTAACAAGGACAGATTGGTGTCACATTTCAGAATGATTAGCTCATAGGGATAAAACCCTGCATCTGACTGGTAGAACACTAACAGTAAAGAAATCATGGTCTTAGTGTCTTGAACTCAGGAAATTCCAAAAGTCAGTGGAGCAGATTAGAAGGAAAGTTCTAGAAATGAAATGACATTACAGTTTCTAAAAGAAAAGAGAAAAATCAAATTATAGGGCTTGCATTGAGTTTCAAAGAGGATTGGCAAGATGGGTTGTAGAATCAAATGACAGGCAGAGTGTGTATGTGGAGAAGGGTTGGTGTAAATGTATGTGTGTTGGTGTGTGTGTGCACATGCATGAGAGAGACAGGAGGGAAGCAATAGAGGGCTACTGATGCAAACCTATAGCCTAATTAATTATCCATGACAGAAAAAGAAATTCCTCCTACCCTTGCAAGTTGTCTTGTCTTCCCCCGAATACAAAGTATATACCAACAGAACCTACCAGCCAACCAGAACAGGATATGCAAGAAAGGCAGGAGCATTAAGGTGTTATATTTATAGGCTTGTTTTATGAAAGTTTCAAAATCAAAACAGATGGTTGTTTCAAAATGGCATAGTGATTATATTTTATCATTGAGATTTTTGTGTAATAATATCTTTTTTATACTCTATGCCTCTGAGTAATCCTTTTTTACTGTTTTGGTAAAATTGCATAATTTTGGATTCATTCTTCTTTCTGAAGATTTGTCAATAGCATTGGCATTGTATTTATTGGTACCCACCACAAAGCAGCACCTTTTATGCTGTCACTCTGTTCTTGAGTTGTTTCTATGAGTTTCATGTTATCTTAGTTCATTTATCTAAAGTAGTAAGTGACTGACAATGGAATTTTCCCTAGATGCCTATTTTAGTATACCAGAAATTTGAAGAATAAACATGTGACCAAGTGAAATCCACACTGTGTAATATACTTACATTTTTAAAAATTTGATAGTTTTCCTAATCAAGGCCTTCTTTAAAAATCAGCATTGGGATATTTTATTCATGAACTCTTGTTGTCTAATTCTAATCAGGCAATAAAAGGAACAAATGAGTACTTTTCTAAATGTAGTCATGTAAACAACAGAATCTGCCAGTTCCATCTAGGGTCATTTTCATCAAGCATTTGTATAAATAATCGAGAAGGGGGAGAAACAATATAATCATATTTGTAGGTTGGAAGATGATGCTAAGTCCTGGGAAAGTAAAGAATAAACTAGCAAACATTGATAGACCATGAAGCTAGCTGAATCTCCGACAGGAGGTTTCTGGATGTCAGATCAGTAACAAGTACCTTCTTGGTAGGTAGTATTCTAAATGCTTAAAATATGGAACAGTAGAAGACATGCTTCTTAGTATCTGTAAATTCCTCAGTGACTGTCACAATCCTAGCTATAACTTTTATCTTAAGTGGTAACTATAATAGTATACATTTGAAATTGTGAGTTACACATAGACATTTTGGGAGTATACAAGTAGATGCTGTGGTAGCTATAAACCCGTCCGGAAGAAGGTACTAAAGATGAAATGGCCACTTCGATGGTACAAAACCAGCAGGTAAATGAAATCACTGAAGATTTGTATTAAAAATTGGAGAAGAAAAATAGATGTGTGTCTCTAAGAGAGGGGAAATAATTGAAACGTGTAAAGGAAATGCTCAAGATTAGCTACCCCTATGTAACTATGAGGTGTTTCTAACATGTTGAAAGTGAGGTGTGTTTTAGGGATTATCTTTTAGTTATCTAAAATAAATGCAAGCGGCTTTGCCTACTTGCCCAGTACAAAAGACATTTGAATTTTGTTTGTGTGTGGATAAAACCATTAAGCAAAACCAATTCCCAAGCCACAGACTGCCCTGACCCTAGACAGTCATCAGCAGACCAAGAAGCCAAGAACATGATGGTGACCTGTGACCCCTGCCATGGCTGCTACCTGGCAGCAGCTGCCATTTTCAGGGACTGCATGTCCATGAGGGAGGTGGACGAGCAAATGCTTAACATCCAAAATAAGTACAGGAGCTACTTGGCTCATTGGATCCCCCTACAAAGTGAAATGTAGCCACTTCCAGGGCTACAAATGTCTGCCACCTTCATCAGCAACAACACAGCCATCCAGGAGCTGTTTGAACACATCTTGGAGCAGCTCACTGTCATGTTCAGGTGCAAGGCCTCCCTGCAATGGTACATGGGCGAGGGCATGGATGAGATGGATGAGTGCACTGAGGCTGA
Source organism: Rhinopithecus bieti (assembly GCF_001698545.2). NCBI lineage: Eukaryota > Metazoa > Chordata > Mammalia > Primates > Cercopithecidae > Rhinopithecus > Rhinopithecus bieti. The sequence continues at coordinate 37,702 of NW_016821598.1, read as the reverse complement.
GAGCAACAGGAATGACCTGGTGCCCAAGTACCAACAGTACCAGAATGCCATGACCAAGGAAGACAGAGTTTCAGGAGGAGATGGCTAGAACCTTCTCTTACTGGGTAAAGGGTAGAAGTAGTGTGAATTCTTTACTCACAATGTGTTCTATGATATCCATGTCTCACTGTTTGTGACTTGCTGTGTGTGCATCTCTATTAAAGCATATATATAGCATGTGTATGTATGTGTGTGTATATATATATACATGTTGATCTATAGCCTCGTCTTGCCATATAATCACTAGAAGTATTTACAACATCAAAAAAATTATTTTGTGCCCTGTTTGCTCATTCTGAAAATGGTGATAGTTTTTCTTATCTTCAATGATGTGGTCTAGTTTGAAGTTATTTCTAATTTATTATCCATAGCCTTGCATGACATTACACTATATTTTTTTCTATCTATATCTCTGCTTACTCTAATTAATTTTGGTCAAATTCTCTGTTCTTATCATGTATCATAAGTAGCTTTTCCTGAGGGTTTGCCTTAGGCATATTTTTTTTTTTTCAGTCAGAATTCACTGAAGCAAACAGAATTTTCTCCAGCCAGCTTAAGCAGGGAGGGATTTACTACAGAGTATTAAATTACCTACAGAGCTACTGTGAAAGCTCAAGAAGCAAACTTAAGGTTGAGGTTTTAGGCATATCTTCAAAAACATAAAAGGAGACACTATCCCTTACACTCATGAAGCCATTTGTCAAACTGTAAAGGTGCCATCTATTGACTCCAGAACTAAGCCCTCATTGCCACAGTCAGGAAGCTAACAATAAAAATTGCAAAAGATCAGGAAGGTGCCCCAGTGGCGAAGATACTACCTCCAGATTGGGCTTAAAACAGAAATGATGTATGAAACATTAGAATCTCCCCACTTTACTTCTACTTTCCAAATCTCACATAAAAGCATCTGATTGGTAAAACCCAAATCATATCCAGAATCCTAGTTGCAAGAGTATGGGAAAGGTCATTTTATGTTCCAGCCTCTGAAGAAGGAATAGCACGCTAGACTAACATGAGATGGAGCTATAATCCATCAGCTACTTAACACTCAGCACATCCTCCTACTGACAACACCACTAGCAACAGCAATGTGCTCCTACCTAATGTGATAAAACTGTTTCACACCTATGAAAGCAATCTCATCTTCCCCTGTGAAGAGAAGACCCAAAGTTCCATCAGTAACTGCACCCATCCAGTCACCATTGGGTGACACTCAATTCTTTTCTAGTTCAGTCACCATACTATTGGGACTTCCTGTGCCTGTGGCCAAAATGATAAATTTGTCAATCAATAATATACTGTGTATCAAAGAGAAAAGGAAAAAGAAAGGGAAGAAGGGGAAAGCATATACAAAATATATACTTCCTTTAAATACTTTCATGTATATTAACATAATACATCATAAAGTATATAAGTAGCTACCACGGACCTTATTTCTGCAACTGTTCACAAAGTTGTAGCTGACATATATAACCTCCTCCACTAGGTAATCAGGAAGCTCCCAGGATCAGGAAGCAGCCTGTTCAGGATGCTACTACCAAATCTAGACTTCCTCATCCTTCATGGCTGGGCTCACCAGCAGCAACTGCAGGAACACAACCTTTATATCACTTTCATCTTCCAAGTCTGGCAGAAATTCATCTGCTTTGGGAAATTCATCTGAAACACCAGCTTCTGATGAGAAAAACATTGTTTCTAACTTTCTAGTTTCTGTAAAACAGGACAGATATTTGAGACAGCTGCTGAGTGACAATTTATCACATCCATCATAGAACTCTCATTATTTCACAGACTGTCCTTCAGGGTCTTACCTGCTCTCCAGATTTCAAATATAAGTCCACAAACCCTTGAGGACAAACGGCTTCAAATTTAGATTATCGTTTTGGATTTTAGAAATCTAAAACATTGCATTTACTGTATATTACTAACATTAACATTAGGATCTGGGCAGCACCCCATAACTGATTGCATTAACCTTCCTACAACAAAAGGTATAAATAATCATATTATTGGGATAAAGACTAAAAATACCTTAACTTAGTTCATATCAAGCTCTGCTTCAAATGCATTTGGATGAAACTTAAAATCAAAATCACTTGGATTTTAGGGCTTTTGAGATTTGGAGTTGTGGATAAGGAATTATAGATCTGTACCAACTATTATTGACAAATCCCAAATCTGTATTTTCAACCCTGAGCTCCATATCCATGTATGCTTATCTCTACTTTCATTCTCATCCCCTGCCTCCACATAAACCTCAACATTCTTCAAACTGAAAGCAAAACCCAGTCTTCCTCAAGTGTTCCCTGACTCAACGAGAGCCACTAATGTCTACCTATTATCTGAAGCCAGAAACCTACATGTCATCCAAGAAAATCCCTCTCTCTCTCTCTTATCTACACACAGAGTCAGTCACCCAGTCCTGTCAATCTTACTGCTGAAATACCTCTCCAATATACTCACTGTTTCCCAACACTACAGCCACCTTTTCAGGTCACACCACTGTTATTTCTAGATAATTTAAGACAGCTTCCTACTTCTTTGCCTCCCACACCCCATACTTTTCTCCACACAATAACACAGTGACCTTGTCACTTCCCAGCTTATAACATTTCCTGTCTCCCTACCAGAGACAGTTTCCCTCAGGAAAAAGTCCCACCTACCAAACATTGTTTGAGAGACCCTTCCTTGTTTGCCACTGCTCCCTCACAGTCTGGGCTCCAGCCATACTGTACTCCTTGCAGGAGCCTGAGTTCCTCATGCTGTCTCCTACCTCAGATCTATTTCTTCCTCCTGGAACAAGCCTCTTGGCTTTGCCAGGCTAACTCCTACTCAACTGTCAGGTCTCCACTTGGAAGTCACTCTCACTGAGCAGACAGTTCCTGACATAGAGCTCCCAGACCAGAGCTACATGTATTTTCAAAGCAACTTACATATCCCTTCCTTCCCAGTGACTAAACTGTATTCACACATCCACCTTGCCACCCACAGCTTGTCTCCTACCTTGGGTCGTCCCTTCTGGGAGAATAAGAGTTGTATTTTCCTTATGCATTGTTGTGACCAGTGCTTGCCATATAGTAGATGCTCATAACTATTTTAGTGTTAGTTATAATGACAAATGAATATCTTTCCTTTCTTGTTCTTTTTCCACCCAACTCCAAACTCCTCCATCCTTAGAAAAAAAAGGAAAGAAAGTAATGTGTTTGAGACACTCAAATTACATCTCAAAAAAACTCCAAAATATAAGATGAATAAATCAATTACCAAAGTAGCCACTTACTTCTCCCTCTGAGATACATCAGCATAGAGATGAAGGCTTTGGTGAAGCAAGAGATAAAAGCTTTGATAAGAGGAACACAGAGAAAAAAATCTGAGAGAAGCAGCTGAAGAAATGTTCTGAATCTCAAAACAGCATGTAATATGGGAAGACAGGGTGAAGGAAACTGCAGGGAGAAACATCACCTTTTACAGTCATAAAATTACACCAAGGCCAGCCTTTGAATGGCCAACGGGAGCCAGGGGCTCCGAGAAGCTGCATTGGGTCTGAGAATAGGCAAGCCTGCTGCAGCCTGGCTGCAAACTGCTCCTTCACGAGCCTGGCTGGGAGGAAAACTATTTACACATGGGTGGTAAAGAAAAGAGAGAAAAATCTCAAACTGCACATTGTACACATGTACCCTAGAACTTAAAGTATAATAAAATAAAATAATTTAAAAATTTTTAAAATTAAAAGAAAAGAGTCTAGATGATTCTTATGTTTGGGAGGCAGAATTTGAGAGAAAGAAAGTTTCCAAAGAAATTCATAATCCTTTTTGGAAAAAAATACCCGGGAATAAAATAGAATTTTAACAAAACATGTCTTGACCCTACAGGGGTCTTCCTTTTACACCCCTACATGTTTAATAAACATGTTACAGAGGCATTAAAAAAAGAACTGGATGGCAACCTGGGAGAATGAAAACATTGTCTTGAATTCAGGATTTAATGGGTAATTTTTGGCTTAGATTTTCATTATTTTAAGAGTGTTTTCAATCAGGTAATTATCTTTTTTGTTTTTTAAAAAAGAGTATTAGAAAACTTTAATGTTTCTCACTTTTTTTTTTTTTTTTTTTTTTGAGACAGGGTCTCACTCTGTCACCCAGGCTGGGATGTGGTGGCACAATCTTGGCTCACTGCAACCTCTGCCTCCTGGGCTCAAGCCATCCTCCCAGCTCAACCTCCCGAATAGCTGGGACTATAGGCATGCACCACCAGCCTGGCTGAATTTTTTATATTCTTTGTAGATACAGGGTTTTGCCATGTTTCCTAGACTGGTCTCAAACTCCTGAACTCAAGTGATCTGCCTGCCTCAGCCTCCCAAAGTGCTGGGATTACAGACGTGAGCCACGGCGCCCAGCCCCACTTTTCTTAACAGTGCTTTTCTACTTCTGACAGTCATTAGTCAAACTAAGGTTGACTAAATAATAAGTTAATAATGAAGTTAATAGAATGGGAAGCTGTTGGGGGGCATTTCATTCCTGCCACTTAAAAATCACTCATCATGATCATAAATTAGCAGGCAGTTACTTATCTCAGTATAGAGAGCTGAGCCTGACAGACTGAGTCACCTATTCCCACTCCCCACTCTTCCCTAGCATATCGATCCATATTCATTGATTATATGCATGTTGGCAAGACAGAGGGTAATTATTTCTGTTCCTCAACCTGACAGGACAAGAGAGAACCTGCTAGAGGGTTAGAAGAAGCTAACACACTTCCAGGGAAGCTTTTATCACATTTGGGGTAACCAAGTGCTGCTTTGGGGACTACATAACCAAATACAAGATATAATTGAGTAAGGGAGTTTGAGGGGATCTCCCCACTACTGCTTTGGGAAGAACAGGTCTCAGGCCTCAGCGAGGAGGCTGTGGCAGAGGAGCTAGCTCAAATTTGGCAGCCAGCACAACTGAGACCCACCCTAAAGAAAGACCCAAGGAGACAGAGGAGGCCTCGGGGATCCGATGGAGTCCTAGGCAGCAGATGGAGGCTAAGAAACCAAGGAAATTTAGGTCTGGAATGTTAACGTCTGAAGAAGCCCAGGGACATTTTGGTTGTGTAAAGATAAAGCACTTAAAATAATCTCAGATCCCAGGAAATTGACATTTTTCTCTGAGAGGAATATTGAAGACTTTATAATTTTCCCCTGGCAAACAATAGGCTGCTGATAGTTTTCTTTCTAAGTAAGGAAAGTTTGGATTTTATTCCAACTCAAAGTAGATAAATCTTTATCAAAAGAAAAAAATTAAATAATATGGATAAAAGAAGCAACAGAGAACAATGACAATTTTACCAACTATGGTGGGTAAAATAATTTTCCTTTCATACTGATTCTTATCAGACTTGTGGAATATCAATTTAAGTGTGAAAATATAGTGTTACTTTCATTTCAAAATGTGACTTCATCGTTCCTAGATAAAAGAGAGGTACTCTTGCATTTCAGAAATTAGCATTAATTCCCATCTATTTGCTATGAATGTAAAGCTCTAATATCCACATTTAACCACCTGCTATTTCATTTGCTTGTCCCAATAGCATTTGCAAACAAAGCCAGAGGTAACATGGCATAGCAGCAAGGGCACTGGAATAGGAATCATTCCAGTGTCTGGTTATAGCTCAGGTTCTACCAGAGTGACTTTGGGCAAGTTAATTATGCTTTGTGTGTCTGTTTATTCATCTATCACACACCACAGGTGGATTAGAAGATCCCTAAAATTCTTCCATATCTTAATGTTTAAAGGCACAGACGCTCTAGTGAGTGGGAAGCATTCAGTGAGCTGACATACGGTGTAATCTACAGAACAACTCTGCTGGCAAGTGAAACAGCAGGGAAAAAAACCTTCAAGCTTGAGGGAACTTCTGAATTGTAATAAGCACAGCGGTGTGGCATCCATGAATTTACTCACTTTGTTTTCTAGACACACTTGGTGATCCACCACATGCCATGTGATGTTTTTCTCAGCCATGGGAAGGGGCAAATCTCATGTGTAACTTTTGCTGACCCTTTAAGAAAACCCATTCCACAAAGTGGTCTCTTTAGAATCTATCCTTACTGGAACCGTGTGTCATCTAAAATGGCTGTGCTGTGAGTATCCCCTGCCACACCAAACCATTCACTAAATGTAATATTTTGCACACACTTATATTTATGTGACTGTGTAAGTGAAAGTTAATGTTGTAGGCATTTAACGAGTACCTTTCTGTGGTAGGCAGGATAGCAACCTACCAAAATATCTGCATCTGAAAACATCCGCCTCTCGATTTCTGAAGCCTGTGAATATGTTACCTTACATAGTAAAAGCGACTTTGCAGATGTGATAATGTTAAGAATCTTGATATGGGAGGGTTAATCTCTATTATTTGAGTATGCCCAGTATAATCACAAGGGTCCTTTTAAGATGGAAGAAAGCAGGAGTGGCACAGTCAGAGAAGGAGGTGTGAAAACAGAAAGCAGAGATCAGAAATACAGATTTGAAGATGCTGCATTGCTGGCCTTAAAAATGGAGGAAGGGGCCACAAGCCACAGAGTACAGACGGCCTCTACTAACTGGAAAAGGTGAGAACGTGGATTTTCCCCCAGAGCCTCCAGAAATAATGAATGCAGTTTTGCCGACACCTTGATTTTAGTTTCATAAGACCCACTTTGGGCTTCTGACTTTCAGGAGTGTGGATAACAAACTTGCGTTGTTTTAAGCCACTAAGTGTGTGGCAAATTGTGAGAGCAGCAAGAGGAAACTTATACATTCCCTAATAATGGGTTATCCGAAATTTCTAATATCCATAGAAATTATACAAATATCTCATCTACTCTCCTCATTTCACAGATTAAAAAACCAGAAGAATCAATGAGGTCTATCTCTCTTCTATACAGTTTAATTAATGAATTTTTCCAAAGCTTAATGTTAGGAACAAATGAAAGTAAGTGTTTTTGCATTAAAGCCTCATAGATCAGCTAAACTGTGTGGAGCTGCTGACAGCTCCACGTGGGGATGACCCTTAATGTGTGTTCTTCTGAGAAATGTCCTTTTCTAGATTAATGTTGGAGAGAGAGAAATTTAAAGGAGTCCCACTGAAAACAAACAAGGGCTATTATTAAAGCAAAATGTGAGCTAAGCAGCTAAGCCTTCTTTTTTTAATAAAAGAGATGTCATCTCTAGTAAGCACATAAAGAAATAGGATGATGGAGAAAAGATATATGTTCAGGAAGCATGTCACTGATCTTTAACACCATTTGTGAGGAATCACCTCTGAAATGCCTGTCTTGGATAACCCAGCAGAGGCAACACTTCTAATATTATTTCATCTTGACATGATTTGAGGAGGTTTTTCTGACAATGCTTTTGCAGATGACCGGAATCCTCTGTGGGAACACTATTATCAGGTGAGTGTTCTGCCTGGAGTCTGGGAGAGAGCTGCCTTGGAGTTGGGTAATTGCCATGAAACAGATTTTCTGAAGAGAACTTAAAATGAGTTAGATTCTGTTTTCTAGAAATAAAAAGCCAATATTAAAACTTTAGATATTAATAAAAAGTCAAATATATCTCACTAAGAGAAAATATTTAGCATATCCATGCAAAATAGTTCATAGACTATCTCAAAGCCCACCTGTGTCCTGCTGACTTCAGTTAAATTCAAGTTTTCTTATAAGATCACTTTCCTGTTTTTTTCTCAGACAGGAAAAGGCTAAATCCCAGTTGTGAAAATTCAAAGAGCACACACAGAACTATTGCTTTGGCCTAATTAAGGGAGTTTTATCATAATTATATAGTTTCAAGTCCTAAGAAGCCCAGGATTAAAAGGATTGTTGTTTTTCTTCCACATTCCTTTTTTTTTTTTTTTTTTTTTTTTTAATAATAGAGTATGCGCAGGATGTTCTGGAACTCCTGAGCTCAAGGAGTCCTCCTGCCTCAGCCTCCCAAAGTGCTGGGATTACAGGCATGAGCCACCATACGCAGCCTGTAATTTTCCATTTTGCTGTTATTTGCTTTGTGCCTCACTTTCTTTTAACCAGGTTCTAAGGGTAAAATCTCATCCCATCGAAATAACTTGGGTCATGTCACCTTAACCTCAATTCCCTTATCTGTGAAATAGGGATTATATCAGCACCAATTCCATAGGGTTCTTGTAAGGGTTAAATAGGATGATTCCAGCAAATTATTTAGTCTGATTTGATTTTGTATCAGAATGCTGCTATAAGAAAACAGAATTCCACATATGCATACCCCAAAATAAATATTTAAAATATCCCAGAAATTAGAAGGGATAAGGAAGGACACTATTATTTATGTTTATCAACTATATACCAGGTAAATTGTATGCATATTTTATTTAGTCCTCATATCTAATAAGGCAAAATTATTAACTCATTTTAGGTAAGAAAATTGAAAGATTAAGTATGTCGTCCAAGGTCCCAGAGCTAGTAAATAAAGAATGGAAGCTTCAACCCTTGTCTCTCTGATACTAAAGACTTTGATTTTTTTTTTTTTCTTTTTTTAATCAGGCAGCTTCTCAGGGCTACAGTAAAATTGAAGTATACCCTATTCCAAAAAGGCTAGTACAGAGACAGTTTGAATGTGCCTTCCTTCTCTGAGCTGCATCCTCAAAACCAAGGTACTAGCAGGAAAAGCAATGTTATCATATGTTATAGAATTGCTTTGTCTTCTAATGAAGGGCAGCAGTGTCTCAGAAAAGGAGACTCTTGGTTAAGTTCTGTTGTAGGCATTGCTTATTATGCTGAGAAGCTGGAAAGGGTGGGGAAAAAAAGAACTGAAACCACCAGGCATCATTTTGTGGACAAGGATCTCATTATTTGGGCAGTGAAATGTTTATATATGACATGTTTGGAAATGTTTATATATGACTCCCTGTAAGTAATTAGCAGGTACAAGAGCCCACCAGGAAGGTGGTTTCCTTTGTCTCGCTGTTGTTTACACTGTCTCTCCAAGGCATTGTTTGTCTTTGAGATGTTGGGGTGTGTCTCGGTGCCTGAGAGAGAGGGGAAAGGAGGGGGGATATCAGTGCAGGGACGTTACCTGCCACAGGAGACCAGGAGCGAATCTGCAAGGCCATGGAAGCAGGCAACAACACATGTTGGAGTCCCACCAGCAGAGGACAGAGGCTGGATCTGACCACCAAAGGTGCAGCCCCACCTGCCCCCACGTGTTTTCAAAAGAGGAACCCAGTCTCTGAGAAGGGGGCAGCCATAGATATTGAGTCCCATTGTCCTGGTTAGCAGGAAGAGAAGAGGGAGTGCAGCCTAGGAAAAGAATTCTAGGGTGGGAAATAAGGTTTTCCTGTGGTGAGAGAGGATTTATTCTGTGAAACTGAAGAGGAGATTATCTTTTTGAAGAGAGGCAAAGGAGGGGGACCCTAAGACTGGAAATGGATATGCCTATGAGAAGACATTCTGGAAGTGCTTACCTTTTCCTTTCCCTTGGCTTCTGAGAAACAATCCTATTTAGCATCAAATGTTAGGTTATTCACCCCGCTGTTGTAATTTCTTCTATTTACTCTTCAATAGTTACCTGGTAAAATCTGTTTCCTGTGCCAGCCTTGTATTGGGCAGTGGTGCTTTGGAAGTCAATGGACAGTCAGTGGGCATTGTGCTGCTTAAGGGAAGGGTGTTACACCCTTCCTGTCCCACACTGTCCCCACCAGGGCCCATCTGCCACCCACAGCAGCAGCACAGCTCATTGAGAAGCTCTAGCCTAAGAGAAGCTATAGGGTGACCAGATGCCTGAGACTGGCAGGGGCAAGGTGACCTCAGAGATGCACCCTGCAGCCTGCTCTCACTCAAGTGTATATCAGAACCAAACCGTCTTCCCCAAATAACTAGGAACAGATACTCTGGAAACATCACCTGGGAAGAGATGAATAGCTGGGGTAGAAATATCTGGAGGGAGGCTAAATACACATATTCCATACAAGGATAGACATGTAGTTCAAAAAAATGCTCAATGTGTGAGATTTCTCACTTTCCCACAATGACCTGATTGGTAGTTAGAGCTTCACTGTAGAGTCTTTATCTGAGTTCCCACCCAGAGCTTATGGGCTGGTTTCCATGGTGTTTCCTAGAGAAAATGATTATCTATTTTCTTCACTACCAAACACCGAGCAGTGTAGTGACTAAGTGTAAGGGCCCTAGCATTAGATTGCCTGGCGTTACCTCCACATTATTAATTTAGTTACTATTTGAACTTGGGCAATTTACATAGCCTCTCTGAAGCCCAATTTCCTCAGCTATACATATAGGGTTAGTAATGGTACCTACCTGATAACATTTGTAACAATTATATTAGAGAATTAATGTAATTTGTAGAGTTGTTGACATAGAATAAGTGTTCAGGAAATGTTAACCTCTAATTATAATGATTATTTTTGTTTTTAAAGTACTAGGAATCGCTACCTTCTCCTATGGATAACAATGGGGACTGATGTCCAGCTGTGTGCTTGATGCTGTGCTCATTAGAAGGAGCCGCAGGTTTTAGCTCAGTCATTCTGACCCTTGGCAACATATTAGTATTGCCTAAAGACCCTGGCCCTGGGCCACTCCTCGGCCAATTAAATCAAAACATGTAAGGATGGTATGCAGACATCAGCATTTTCAAAGTTCTCCAGATGATCCTAATATGCAGCCACGGTTGAGAACAATTATGTTAGCTCCTTGCTACTCAAAGTGCAATCGGAGAAACAGCAGCTTTGGCATTACTTGGAAGCTTGTTAGAACCATTCAGTTTTGTTCCACCTTCGTCCCAAATGAACTGAATTAGTCTGAATTTTAACAGGATTCCCAGGCGATTCACATGAACATTAAAGTCAGAGATGCAGACACCAGCTAGACATCTCCGGTAATACTTTCAAGCAATTGCTTTTAGCAGCAAGTAATCTCACAAGCAGCAAAATCTCCTGGTGATTTCTTTCAGCACTTACCTGGTGAGCAGACCCTAAGAATACATCCTGTCTTGCCTTTGGCACCTTCTCACTTTGGAAAGGATAGCTCACTACCTCCTTTAGCTCTTAGCACCCCCGCTAGAGGGCACTTGTTCAAAGAGAAACTTGTTCAAAGACCTGTTGCATCTCATAAACAAAGCACATAGTGTTGTATTTCTAGTTGTTTCAACTTCTTTGTGCTTTAATTATTAAGAGCAGATATCCATTGGTGCCCTTTGGCTCAGGAATAACTCACATCTAGAAAAGGCATCTGAATAATTGCTAGATATAGTCCAACATTCCACCAGGCAGTCTCTGAATCAGGTAATTGATTACCTGATTCAGGTACCTGATTCATACAGGGAGAGGACCTTGTAACACATCCCATTTTTTTTCTGAGATCAGCCCTTAAGAATAGAAATAAATGGGTACCTCGAAACAGACCCAGACATCTCTGTTAGTAGGGGCTCAGTTACATAAGGCAGTAACAACCAACTCCCAAGGCCTCATTTGCACATTGGGTTTATTTACTGCCAAGAAGATTTGACAGTGGGGCTTTGCTCATCATAGCCACTCGTTCCCAGGCTGACCAAGCTGCAACATGGGCCTTATCAATTTCTGAAGCAGTGAAAAGGAAATGACAGTGTCTCAATGAAAATAAAAAGGTTTTGTCTAGAAGTGATACATGTGGCTTTTGTGCTCATTACATTGTCCTAGCAAGTTACAGAACTAACTTTAAAGAATGAGAGGGACAGAATCCTTACTCTGTCCCTGTAAGGAAGAATAATCGGATATAGATGGACATTTTTCTATGGACTCTCATTTTCTGTTTCTTTTGAATTCTTTCTTACATTTAAAAAGAAATGCTGATATTTATACTGACACCGTAATAAGTAAAGAACAATGGTTCAATTGGACATCTCTTTGTTTCCTCTTCTACCCTAATACTCATCATGTTGGTATTTTCTAGTCTTTTAATTCTGTTATTACAAATACATTGCTTATTTTTCTTGGTCTTAGATATTTATTTTATAGATAACAAACTTTATCAGGTAAAATACATTAGGTATTATTTTGTCTTCTCATTCTCCTGGATTTTAATAATCTCTTATTTTAGTACGTCATCAAAAACTATTTTCAGTAAAAGTCTCAGCTGCTGATGCTTTGTATTTCTGAGAGTATTTTTTAATTGTGCTCTGATCTTTGGGTGACAGTTTGGACATATTGTTCTAAGTTCAGATTTCTTTTCCTGTAATTATTTGAAAAGACACCATTGTCTTCTTGCTTCCAGTTGTTTTGTTTTTTTGAATTCTGATAGAAATTTACTTCTCCTTTCTTTTGTATACAATCTGCCTTTTCTCTATCAACTTTTAGGATTTTTTCTTTGTCTTTGAGGTCCTAAATTGTACTGTAATTTGTCCAAGTGTGGCTTTTCCTTTATCATCTTTGTCTCTAAATGATCTCTTCGATCTGAGGGTCTTCATCTTTTTTTTTTTTAATTCCAGGAAATCATCATTATGCCTTCAAATATTACCGCCTCCCCATTTTTATTTCTCCCTCTTTCTGGGATTTCTACTACCCAGATACAAGTACTGCTAAATTTTAAAAAATACATATTTTTCTTTCTTTTGTTCCCTCCTTCAAGGAAATCCCCCAAATCTGATCTTTCAATTGATTAATTTGTTTCTTAACTATATCCATTTTGTTGTATAGCCTGTTCAAGATGTCTTTTACTTCAGATATTGTGATTTTATACCTAATATTTGTGTTTGATCCTTTTCTATGTTTCTTTGTCCTTCTTTCTTATCAGTGATGTGTCCCTAATCTCATCTAGCATTGTTTTTTAGCTTAATTTTAAATTCTTGGTCCATCTGTTTTAATATTTCTGTTTCTGATAGAACTTATGATCTAATATGTCATATTTCTTTTGAAATAGTTGTAAGTTATCAAACACTTTTGTTATTAGGGCCTGTAAATTCATTTTTCTCTAAATTGGAAAATTTTAAAATGGGCTTCCATTTCAGGCAATGTGTCTGAGGAAGCCAAACCTCATTCCCTGTCAAACACAATAAACTCAAAATGTGCATATTTGTGGAGGAGGTGGCGGGAATGAGCTCTCAGGGGAAGAGGCTCAGCCACCAGGGAGAAAAAACAAACAACAACAACAACAACAACAAAAACAGCCAATTACTCCTCACTCCACAAACAGTTCTTCAGGTCCTGGCTTCATCCTTTGCTGAGGAAACTCATTACATTGTATATTACTGGTTTTGGGGTTTGAGAAGGAAGTACCTGCACCAAGTTGATTAATCTACAGTTGTATTTTTTTGCTCCTCTCAAGCATAGGGGTTTGTTTCCTAATTTTACCACCCAGGCAAGACATGATCCAGTGCAGGTAAGAAGGAAGGCATTGCTGGTCCCATGATAAAGACAGGGTAGAAGCAATAACAGAACTGTAACAATTCCCCTGATTTTTGCTGTGACCAGCCCTGTCTGCCTGCCTCTCATCCAACACAATTAATTTAAACTTTCAGTGGGTCATCCCAGGGGCTTCTCATGGTTTTCTATGTTTCATAGTATTTTCCTTCATAGTTCCCTCTGTACTGATTTTGGAGATGGGAGGGCATCAGTTACTAATTCAGCAGCTTGGTTAGAATCTGATGTTAAAATGTAACTATTTTAGTTTTTAATATATTACCTTTCTATACAGAGTCCCTAACTCTACATTTCTTCATTCTAAATATTAATAGTAATCTGGAACTATAGCAACATAAAAATGAATACAAAGACAGTAACATTATTTAGATTAAGTAAAAGCTCAGAATTATTGATACAAAATAACTACTATCTACAAAATGATTATGTTTTTCCATCAACCAGATTTGCATTCCACTGAGCCTTAATGGAAAATAATAACTCATCTAAGGGAGCCTGGCAGACAAAAAAAGATTACAGAGAACAAGCAGAACTTAAATTTTAAAAGCACACTTTAAAGAATAGTGCACTTACAATTTGAACAATAAATAAAAATAATAATGGATTTGGATTAAAACCTAGAGAATAAAATAAATACTCATGACTCACATTTCTATAAATAAATAACTAAATAAGTAAATAAGTGGGAGAGAAGGCACAAATCTTCCTTATAAAAGAGTTCTAAATAATCCATGTGGAAGAAATGCAAGCAATAGAAAGTCACTGCTAGAATACCACAGAGAAAAGTACTGCAGGCAAAATCCACTGATGGATGCTAAAATTAGTGGATGAAAATTTATGGAGATAGAGGAGATTTATATAATCTGAAAGTATCTCCTTCAAAAATACATATTCACTATAAGGGAAAAGTAGTAGCTTTATACTAGAGAAAACTGGCAGAAACCACCATAAGTGAGTAATCAAGATTAATATATAAATATATAATATGTATTTTTGTAATATAAATAAATATAAACATATAAATATATGAATAATAAATGAATCATCAATAATAAGATGTATTGACATCATAGAACTCCTGATATGATGCAATGAGAAAGGTCTCTTACATTTATGGTAATCTTCCTGTTAACACATGATCTCAATCTAATCAGGAGAAAACAAACCCAAACGGAAGGACATTTTACATGAAGCATTCACAGAAGGACATTATCTACATGATAAAATTGCCTGGGTCATGAAAGACTCAAGTGTCACAGATTGAGGGAAACTAAGAAGACATGACAATTAAATGTAATATAGGATCCTGGATTGAATCCTGGACTAGAGAAAGTACATCGTGGAAAATTTGTGAAATAGAAGTAAAGTCTATAGCTTAATTTACAGTATCATAACAATTGTTTTGTGGTTACTTGTGGAGGGCACCATTGACCTCCATATTGAAATGATGATGCCATATACACCAAGAGGGTTTGGAAAAGTTTATTACTCACAGAGCAAGGGGGAGCAAGGCAGGTGCCCAAATTGGTCTGAAATGGCTTGAACAAAGGGAGGGGCAAATAGCTTTGATTTTACGATTGTTAAGGATGGGATTGGAGTGAGGGTTCTCCCACAAGGGCTAGGATGTATATGCAGTTTTATCTTCCCATTGGTGTCAAAGAAAGGTGTACTCAGACTGTCTTATCAGTGTACACAGATGTTGAGTGAGAGGGAAAAAGGAAAGGGTAGACTTGAAAGTTGTCAGGATAAGACATCAAAAAATGGAGTTAAACACTTTATGTCATCAGTACTCACTTCTTAGTATTGATAATTGCACTATGGTTATATAAGAAATAGCATCAGGGAAAGCTGGGTAAAGAAAAAACAGGAACTTTCTTTACTAGTTTTTCAACTCTTCTGTAAGTCTAAAGTTATCTCAAAATTTTTTTAAAACTTTTAAAAGCCATTTCACTTAAAGGAATTATTATTACATTGCAATATGGACTAGATTTTTTTTATTTTTATTTTTATTTTAACTTTTGGGGTATGTGTGAAGGATGCGCAGATTTGTTACATATGTAAACATGTGCCATAGTGGTTTGCTGCACCTATCAACGTGTCACCTGGGTATTAAGTGCAGTATCCATTAGCTATTTTTCCTAATGCTCTCCCTTCCCTCACCCTACCCCTGGACAGGCCCCAGTGTGTGTTGTTCCTCTCCCTGTGTTCGTGTGTTCATTCAGCTCCCACTTATAAGTGAGAAGATGCAGTGTTTGGTTTTCTGTTCCTACATTAGTTTGATGAGGATAGAATGAGATCATGTCCTTTGCAGGGACATAAATGGAGCTGGAAGTCATTATCCTTACGTATATGTTTTAAAGAATTTTGTTATAAAATTTTAAGTTGAATGAAACAAACACCCAGAGATAGAAATGAAAATCCCAGAGACAGAAAAAAATGAAAAGTAGGGAGCTACTTTTCTGTTGGGGAACCAGCCTCCAATATTTCAGTGTAGGCCCTTTCTATTTTCCCTAAGTGTTGACTGATCTGAGAAATAAAGAGAAAGAGTACAAAGAGAGGAATTTTACAGCTGGGCCTCCAGGGGTGACATCACATATCGGTAGGTCCGTGATGTCCCCTGAGCTGCAAAACCAGCAGGTTTTATTAAGGACTTTAAAAGGGGAGAGGGTGTACAAACAGGGAGTAAGTCACAAAGATCACATGCTTCAAAGGGCAATAAAGATCACAAGGCAAAGGACAAAGCAAAGATCACAAGGCAAAGGGCAAAATTAGAATTACTGATGAGGGTCTGTGTTTGGCTGTGCATGTATTGTCTTGATAAACATCTTANTATCCTTACGTATATGTTTTAAAGAATTTTTGTTATAAAAATTTTAAGTTGAATGAAACAAACACCCAGAGATAGAAATGAAAATCCCAGAGACAGAAAAAAATGAAAAGTAGGGAGCTACTTTTCTGTTGGGGAACCAGCCTCCAATATTTCAGTGTAGGCCCTTTCTATTTTCCCTAAGTGTTGACTGATCTGAGAAATAAAGAGAAAGAGTACAAAGAGAGGAATTTTACAGCTGGGCCTCCAGGGGTGACATCACATATCGGTAGGTCCGTGATGTCCCCTGAGCTGCAAAACCAGCAGGTTTTTATTAAGGACTTTAAAAGGGGAGAGGGTGTACAAACAGGGAGTAAGTCACAAAGAGCACATGCTTTAAAGGGCAATAAAGATCACAAGGCAAAGGACAAAGCAAAGATCACAAGGCAAAGGGCAAAATTAGAATTACTGATGAGGGTCTGTGTTTGGCTGTGCATGTATTGTCTTGATAAACATCTTAAACAACAGAAAAGAGGGTTCAAGAGCAGAGAACCAGTCTGATGTCAAATTCACCAGGGTAGGATCTTTTCCCCACCCTAATAAGCCTGAGGGTACTGCAGGAGACCAGGGCGTATTTCAGTCCTTATCTCAACCACATAAGACAGACACTCCTAGAGCGGCCATTTATAGACCTCCCCCCAGGAATACATTCCTTCTCCAGGGTATTAATTATTAATATTCCTTGCTGGGAAAAGAATTCAGCTATATCTCTTCTACTTACATGTCCATTTATAGGCTCTCTGCAAAACGAAAAATGTGACTCTATTCTGCCCAACCCCGCAGGCAGTCATACCTTTGGTTGTCTTCCCTTGTTCCCTAAAATCACTGTTATTCTGTTCGTTTTCAAGATGCACTGATTTCATATTGTTCAAACACATGTTTTACAATCAATTTGTGTAATAGTGGTCCTGAGGCGACGTACATTTTCAGCTTATGAAGATAACAGGATTAAGAGATTAAAGTAAAGACAGGTATAAGAAATTATAAGAGTATTAATTTTGGGAACTGATAAATGTCCATGAAGTCTTCACAATTTATGTTCAGAGACTGCAGTAAAGACAGGCGTAAGAAATTATAAAAGTATTAATTTTGGGAACTGATAAATGTTCATGAAATCTTCACAATTTATGTTCCTCTGCTGTGGCTCCAGCCGGTCCCTCCGTTCAGGGTCCCTGACTTCCTGCAACACTTTTCAGCAATTACTAGCCCTCATGTATTAGTTTTCTATTGCTGCTGTAATATGTTACTGCAAATACAGACTTAATAAAACACAAATTTATTATCTTAGAGTTCTGTAGATCAGAAGTCTGACATGAGTCTTATGAGCTAAAATCACAGTATCCCATGGGCTGTGTCCTTCTGGAGGTTCCAGGTGGGGAATCTGTTTCCTTACCTTCTCCAGCTTCTAGCGGCTACATGCCTTTCTTGGCTTATAGTCCCCTTCCTCCATCTTCAAAGCCAGCAACACTCTGACCCTCATTCTATCATCACATTTCTTTTGGACTCTCCCCACTTCTGTTTTCTCTTCTACTTTTAAGGACCTTTGTGATTACATTGGTTGGACCCACACAGATAATCCAGGATAATTTCCCATTTCAAGGTGAGCTAGTTAGCAACTTCAACACAATCTTCAATTTTAATTCCCTCTTTCCATGTATCCTAATGTATTCACAGGTTCTGGGGATTAGGATGTGAACATTGTTGAGGACCATTATTCTGCCTACCACACTTCATATTCAAACGTGAGTTTTAATGGCTGTGAGAGAAAAGTAAGGCCTTCATCCTATACAAGGCAGGGAGTTCGACTTCAGCCTGTCCATAAATGAAGTACCTTGAAACACCAGTACAGACTTAGAATAGTGAAAATGTGGGCTAGAAAAGTATCTGCCCCCTGGCATGTGGGGAGTTTTTCAAGAAATTTTATATATTTTGACAATTCCTAACAGGAAATTTGCAAGAATTGTGCAAAAAATTCTCATATTCCCCATATGTTAACATTATACCTTATTTGCATTTTCAGTTTATTTACATGATTGTATAATTTTTTTCTGAGGTGTGTTTGAAAGTGTGTCATAGACATGATGCTCCTTTTCTACTAAAGTACTTTTAGTTTGTAACAAGAACATTCTTTTATTAACCAGAGTACAATTATACAATTTAGGAAATTAATATTGTTACAATAGTTCTACCTAAATTACAGACATCATTAATTTTTCACTAATTGTCCCAATAATGCCCTATATAGGACTCTGGATCTTGTGTTGCATACAGTTGTCATGACTCTTCAGTCTTTTAAAATCTGAAATATTTCTTCAGTCTTCATCATTCATGACATTGACATTATTGAAGAGTACAGGCCTTTAGTTCATAGCATTCCCTCATTTTGGATGTGTCTGATGTTTCTTCATGATTTGAACCAGATTATGCATTTTTGGGTAGAAACAGCACAGATGCGATATTACGATCTACTCAGTGCATCATACTGAGGGACATGATGTTGATCTGTCCCATTACTGACTATGTTAATTTTCATTGCATATAGTTTTCCATTTGAAATTCATAAGCATTTCATACAGAAATATTTTGAGAATATGTAAATATACTACTTAAACTTTTGCCCACTAGTGTTAGCATCCATTGATGATTCTTCTTGGAATTAATTTTATTTTATTTTATTTTATTTAAAATTTTATTTCTATGGTTGCCAACTGGGGATTTCTAATTCTATTATTCCTTCTACATTTGTAAGTTGAGCATCTTCTACAAGAAAGGGCTTCCCATTTTTCCCCATTTATCAAATTATTAGTCAATTGATATCAGTATGGATTCATGGATTATTAGATGGGCTATAATCCTTTACTATTGTTCATTTTGATGCGCACATCATTGCAGATTTGGATAGTGAGAATCACTTCAGGTTGCTCTTGTGCCAAATGGCATTGTTTCACGAAAAGTTACTGTTTGGATCTGAAATTAGGGTGAAAAGAGTTGAAATACAATCGAAAATTCCTCTGAGAAGTACTAAATGGAGCTTTGTTCTCACTTAATACTGAGCTTTAAATTTATAATCCTAGTGTCAAAAAAACTATCATGTGACTTTAACGTCAAGTATGATCTTGGGTTGGTAGCACGTGGGGTTGCTGGTAGAAGCAAAATTATACCCATTCTAAAGAAACAAACCTCAACACTTTCAAGATTCTTAACACTGATGAAGAACAGGGACGTATGAATCCACAACTCCAAATTATAAAAGCACAGGAAGAACAAATACCAGAGCAAGAAATGACAGAAACAACCACCAACAGTATTAGAATCTTTTTCTCCACCTAGAACTACAAATACTGAAATTACCAGCCACGGAGTAAAAAGTAGTATATCCCTTTACATGTTTAAGCAAGTAAAAGCGATACTAAAAGAGATGATTAAGCAATAAATTACCGCCAACAATGCCAGATAACCTTGGAAAGGATCAAACTCCTAGTAGTGAAAAAGAGTTGGAATTATAATCTCAGTTGATAAATAAAAGACTAGGCACAGCTGAAAACAAATTAAGAAACTGGAAATAAAATTATTAGGCAGCTCATATAGAAAAGGGCTTAGAAAATATGAGTGTTAAAGAGACCTGTAATTTATGATGACAAGTTCTAACATCTTATAATTAAGAGTATCAAAAAATATAGTAGAAAATGAGGAAGAGATCATATTAGAAGAAATTAAAGATGAGAAATAAAAAAATACATAATGGTATGAATCCACAGGGTATGGAAGCAAAACAAAGCTTAAACAAGATAAATACAAATAAACTCACATCCAGACAAATCATAGTGAAACTGAACACTAAGACAAAGCAAAGATTAGAAAGGTAGCTGAAGAGCAAAAGAAATATTATCTGCAAAGGAATAATATAAATAATAGCTAACATATATTAATTGCTTATATTAAGCATCATTCTATTACTCACAATATTAACTTATTTCATCCTATAAACAACACAATGAAAGAAATATAGTGATTATTTTATTTTTTAAATATCATTTTATAATTATGAAACTGCTACCATGCTTGGATTCTTTTTGTCTTCAGTATTCTAATATTCCACGATGATATTTCTAGGTGTGGGATTATTTTCATCCATTTTACTGGGTACTCAGTTAATTCTTTCAAAATGGAGATTTCTGTCCTTCAAGACTTGTGGATTTTAAAAGATTATTTAATTATTTATTCCTCTCCTCTATTTCTGTTTCCTATTTTTGACACACCTATAATTAAACCTTGGAGTTCCTGGATGTATTCTCCAAATTTTTTGTGTGATATTTTACAATGAAATATTCTATATAATTTAAAGAGACATTTATCAACATGGACAAACCTTACAAACACATAGTTAAGTGGAAAAGGTAAGTGACAAAGAAAGTATAAAATTAAAATAAAACAATTTCTATAAAATCCAAATGAAAATAATTATGTGTGTATGTATGCACATACACATATGTATGTATATTGATGCATATGTGCAAAAGAATGAAGTTCTTTGTTAAGAATAAAATTATCAAATATTACAATTATTATTTACTTTGGGGGGAGAGTAAGTAGGAGGATGAAATTGGAGAAGAGTACAAAGAAATATTCAAGATTACTGATATTTTATTTCTTAACCCATGATTGGTACATGAATGTTTAAAATGTTTTATGTATTTTTATATGTTTAAAATATTTTAAAATAATTTTAAAAGCACTTAAGGAGATTCAAGTTAAGCCTAAGCAAATTTTTGTGAGTCCTCTAAATGATTCATGATTTCTCAACTAAGAAATACACTTTATGAATTAAAGGATAGTCAACTCTTGCCATTTGAATTTGTTCCCTGGAAGACCAAGTTTATGAAATATTCTCAAGTACATTGCAAAAATACAAAGAGATAAAAATTATTCACAGACAGATAAGGAATTTGAGGGATTGATCTAGAGAAATGGATATATACATAATAACAATGCTAGAGTAGAAAAAAGAATGGAAGCAACATTTAAACAAACAATATAAGAAACATTAAGCTAAAGACAAAGAAGCTGAAAGAGCTAATTGAGTTCTAGTTACTTATGTAGTAAGTACAAAAAACACATTACTTACAAAGAAAAAATAAAATGAGTATAAAAATATGTAAGGTTTATTCATTTTACTATGCAAGTGTTATATATCCCTACATAATTACATTTTATCAAAATGTCTAAATTTCTGATTTTTAATGTGTATGTTATATTTTTGGTGCATACCAGTTTATGATAGTTATGAATAATGATTTATAGCATCACAAAACATTCTTTGATGTTTTGAACTTTACACCTTATCTAAAGTTAATATTGCCATTCCTGCTTTCTTTCTTTTTAATCATTAAAAAATCATAAAAATTTTAATGTAGAGATAGAGCTCAACATTAACAAGGATTAGTTATATGTTGTTGTCATTATTTCAGGTCACCGAATGGTTTCACTTAACCCTTTCTGGGCACGTAGTAGATTGCTCTTATTGGTTTCCCTGTGGTTGGGCGAAGGTATGTGACCAGTTGAGTTTTAACAGAATGTGACATTTTCGCTTTCAATTCCAATCAGAATTCATTGACAGCAAAACCCCCAGCTCTCTCTTTCTCCTCTTACATAGTGCCTGACAGCATCCAAGTGATGGATACAGTCCAAGCCTTGAAGAGAGATGACACAAAGCAGTCTGTAGCTGATGACAGACAAGTAGCAAGAGTAATCTTAAAGTTTGTGAGGAAGAATAAAATTTCAAAAATAAAGCATAAGTGTGAAAAAGAAGAGTGAGGTGAGATCCGACTTTTCAGATAACTGAAGATATCTAAAGCCCTTAAACTCAAGTAATGATATTTGGCATTGATAAACGAACAGAATAGCACCTCCAGAAATATATGGACACTCAATATGGTCATGTGTCATTTAACGATGGGGGTACATTCTGAGAAACATCTCATTAGGTGATTGCATCATTGTGTGAACATCATAAAGTAGACATACACAAACCTAGGATGGTATATAGCCTATTATACATCCTGGCTACATGGTATGGCCTATTGCTCTTAGGCTACAAACTCTAGAGTATGTTACTATACTCAATACTATAGGCAATTGTAACATAAGATAAGTATTTGTGTGTGTCTAAACATAGAAAAAGTGCAGTAAAAATACATTACGAAAGATTGAAAATGGCACACCTTTATAAGGCACTTACCATGAATGGGGTTTGCAGGACTGGAAATTGCTCTGGGTGAGTTAGTTGAGTGGTAAGTGACTGTGAAGGCCTAGAACATTACTATACACTACTGCAGACTTTATAAAACACTACACTTAGGCTACACTAATTTTTTTTAAATTTTTCTTTCTCCAATAATAAGTTAACCTTAGCCTACTGTGAGTTCTCTACTTTATAAACCTTTTAATTTTTTAAAACTTTTTGACTCTTATAACACTTAGTTTAAATTTTTCAAACTTTTTGACTCTTTTAACACTTAGCTTAAAACACCAACACATTATACAGCTGTACAAAAATATTTTATTTATATCCTTATTCTATAAGCTTTTTTCTAATTTATATATTTTAAATTTTCTGTTACTTTCAAATATTTCAGTTAAAAACTAAGACACAAACACACACATTAGCCTATGCCTATGCAGGGTCAGGATAATCAATATCACTGTCTTCCCCTCCACATCCTGTCCCACTGGAAGGTCTTCAGGGGCAGTAACAATCATGGAGTTGTCATCTCCTAGGATAGCAATGCCTTCTTCTGGAATGCCTCCCAAAGGACCTGCCTAAGGCTATTTTACATTTACATTTTTGTTATGTATTACATTTTTGTTATGACATTCTAAAATAACAATTAAAAGTATGGTAAATACATAAACCAGTAGCAGTCATTTATTGTCATTATCAAGTATTATGTGCTGCTCATAATTGTACTGCTATACTTGTATACAACTTTCAGCTCAGTAGGTTTGCTTACACCAGCATCATCACAAACATATGAGTAGTGCATTGTGCTATGATGTTTTGCTGACTACAGTGTCATTAGGCAATAGGAATTGTTCAACTCCATTATAATCATATGGGACCACCCAATAATGTGTTTCATCATTAATCATATGGGACCACCCAATAATGTGTTTCATCATTGATTGAAATTTTATGTGGCATATTGACTGTTTTCACTGTAGTAATGCAAGTGGTGGTAAATCAATAGTTAACTTACTAAATGATGGTAGCATAACTATCTATATGGAAGAAAATCACAGTATATCCTTATAGAATACAATATGTAAAAAATACGTTTCCAATAGGGTAAGAATTTGAATGAAACAATAAAACAAATAAAAAATGCTTACAATAAAATTTAGGAGGCTAAAAATATAATCCAGGGGTGGGAAATATCCTCTTAACTAATACAAGAAACCCACAAACTAGACGGAAAAATACAGACAAATTTGACTATTCATGGAAGTTTTAGTATAGTAAAAAATACTATAAACAATGTAGTCTAAAGATAATATACTTGCAAAAATATTTGTACTATCTATGACAGTAGAGGGTCAATAGCTATACTATATAATATGCTTATTATAGCATTTTCTGTTTTCCATCTCTTGTCTACTTTTCTATATTATATTATCTTGGGGTATTATATGTTAACTTGTAACACATAATACAAATCCAAATGGCCAATTTGTGTATGTGTATTTATGTGTGTCACGCACAAACACACACACACGAGAAAAATGCTAAGTCAGAAAATCTAAAGTAACAGCAAGCTATCATTTTTTACTCATCAAAGTGTAAAGATTTAAATATGGAATTAAAGTGCTATTAGGGATTTGGAAGAAAGGTATGTTATTTAATTACTGAGGAAATTGTGAATTGTAATGTCTTTTTTGAAAGCCATTTAGCAATATAGGTTTTGATCTAGCAGTCCCACTCCTGGGATTCTATGTTGTGATAACCAAGTAACCAGTAGATAAAGAGATATGTACAAGAATGTTTATTGCTGCATTGTTCATAGTGACAAAAAATGGAAAACAAAGTGAATGTCAATAAATGGTTGAATAATTACCACACATTCCATTTAATCACATTATTAAATATGATATATGATATAGCCATTAAATACATAGAACTCGTAGAACTATATGAGTTGGGAGAATGCTCCACGAGTTACTGATGAGTAAGAAAAGCAACATGTAAGAAGGCATACATACATCGTGTGATCCAAGTTTTTAAAAAAACAATAACAAGTAAAACCACTATATCCATATACAGTATATAGAAGAAAATATGGAAAAGTGTGTTATTAATGTGAATTATGGAGATGAGAGGAGCCCATAGGGAATGAGAAAGGANTATCAACATGGACAAACCTTACAAACACATAGTTAAGTGGAAAAGGTAAGTGACAAAGAAAGTATAAAATTAAAATAAAACAATTTCTATAAAATCCAAATGAAAAATAATTATGTGTGTATGTATGCACATACACATATGTATGTATATTGATGCATATGTGCAAAAGAATGAAGTTCTTTGTTAAGAATAAAAATTATCAAATATTACAATTATTATTTACTTTGGGGGGAGAGTAAGTAGGAGGATGAAATTGGAGAAGAGTACAAAGAAATATTCAAGATTACTGATATTTTATTTCTTAACCCATGATTGGTACATGAATGTTTAAAATGTTTTATGTATTTTTATATGTTTAAAATATTTTAAAATAATTTTAAAAGCACTTAAGGAGATTCAAGTTAAGCCTAAGCAAATTTTTGTGAGTCCTCTAAATGATTCATGATTTCTCAACTAAGAAATACACTTTATGAATTAAAGGATAGTCAACTCTTGCCATTTGAATTTGTTCCCTGGAAGACCAAGTTTATGAAATATTCTCAAGTACATTGCAAAATACAAAGAGATAAAATTATTCACAGACAGATAAGGAATTTGAGGGATTGATCTAGAGAAATGGATATATACATAATAACAATGCTAGAGTAGAAAAAAGAATGGAAGCAACATTTAAACAAACAATATAAGAAACATTAAGCTAAAGACAAAGAAGCTGAAAGAGCTAATTGAGTTCTAGTTACTTATGTAGTAAGTACAAAAAACACATTACTTACAAAGAAAAAATAAAATGAGTATAAAATATGTAAGGTTTATTCATTTTACTATGCAAGTGTTATATATCCCTACATAATTACATTTTATCAAAATGTCTAAATTTCTGATTTTAATGTGTATGTTATATTTTGGTGCATACCAGTTTATGATAGTTATGAATAATGATTTATAGCATCACAAAACATTCTTTGATGTTTTGAACTTTACACCTTATCTAAAGTTAATATTGCCATTCCTGCTTTCTTTCTTTTAATCATTAAAAAATCATAAAATTTTAATGTAGAGATAGAGCTCAACATTAACAAGGATTAGTTATATGTTGTTGTCATTATTTCAGGTCACCGAATGGTTTCACTTAACCCTTTCTGGGCACGTAGTAGATTGCTCTTATTGGTTTCCCTGTGGTTGGGCGAAGGTATGTGACCAGTTGAGTTTTAACAGAATGTGACATTTTCGCTTTCAATTCCAATCAGAATTCATTGACAGCAAAACCCCAGCTCTCTCTTTCTCCTCTTACATAGTGCCTGACAGCATCCAAGTGATGGATACAGTCCAAGCCTTGAAGAGAGATGACACAAAGCAGTCTGTAGCTGATGACAGACAAGTAGCAAGAGTAATCTTAAAGTTTGTGAGGAAGAATAAAATTTCAAAATAAAGCATAAGTGTGAAAAGAAGAGTGAGGTGAGATCCGACTTTTCAGATAACTGAAGATATCTAAAGCCCTTAAACTCAAGTAATGATATTTGGCATTGATAAACGAACAGAATAGCACCTCCAGAAATATATGGACACTCAATATGGTCATGTGTCATTTAACGATGGGGTACATTCTGAGAAACATCTCATTAGGTGATTGCATCATTGTGTGAACATCATAAAGTAGACATACACAAACCTAGGATGGTATATAGCCTATTATACATCCTGGCTACATGGTATGGCCTATTGCTCTTAGGCTACAAACTCTAGAGTATGTTACTATACTCAATACTATAGGCAATTGTAACATAAGATAAGTATTTGTGTGTGTCTAAACATAGAAAAGTGCAGTAAAATACATTACGAAAGATTGAAAATGGCACACCTTTATAAGGCACTTACCATGAATGGGGTTTGCAGGACTGGAAATTGCTCTGGGTGAGTTAGTTGAGTGGTAAGTGACTGTGAAGGCCTAGAACATTACTATACACTACTGCAGACTTTATAAAACACTACACTTAGGCTACACTAATTTTTTTTAAATTTTCTTTCTCCAATAATAAGTTAACCTTAGCCTACTGTGAGTTCTCTACTTTATAAACCTTTTAATTTTTTAAAACTTTTGACTCTTATAACACTTAGTTTAAATTTTCAAACTTTTGACTCTTTTAACACTTAGCTTAAAACACCAACACATTATACAGCTGTACAAAATATTTTATTTATATCCTTATTCTATAAGCTTTTTTCTAATTTATATATTTTAAATTTTCTGTTACTTTCAAATATTTCAGTTAAAACTAAGACACAAACACACACATTAGCCTATGCCTATGCAGGGTCAGGATAATCAATATCACTGTCTTCCCCTCCACATCCTGTCCCACTGGAAGGTCTTCAGGGGCAGTAACAATCATGGAGTTGTCATCTCCTAGGATAGCAATGCCTTCTTCTGGAATGCCTCCCAAAGGACCTGCCTAAGGCTATTTTACATTTACATTTTGTTATGTATTACATTTTGTTATGACATTCTAAAATAACAATTAAAAGTATGGTAAATACATAAACCAGTAGCAGTCATTTATTGTCATTATCAAGTATTATGTGCTGCTCATAATTGTACTGCTATACTTGTATACAACTTTCAGCTCAGTAGGTTTGCTTACACCAGCATCATCACAAACATATGAGTAGTGCATTGTGCTATGATGTTTTGCTGACTACAGTGTCATTAGGCAATAGGAATTGTTCAACTCCATTATAATCATATGGGACCACCCAATAATGTGTTTCATCATTAATCATATGGGACCACCCAATAATGTGTTTCATCATTGATTGAAATTTTATGTGGCATATTGACTGTTTTCACTGTAGTAATGCAAGTGGTGGTAAATCAATAGTTAACTTACTAAATGATGGTAGCATAACTATCTATATGGAAGAAAATCACAGTATATCCTTATAGAATACAATATGTAAAAAATACGTTTCCAATAGGGTAAGAATTTGAATGAAACAATAAAACAAATAAAAAATGCTTACAATAAAATTTAGGAGGCTAAAATATAATCCAGGGGTGGGAAATATCCTCTTAACTAATACAAGAAACCCACAAACTAGACGGAAAATACAGACAAATTTGACTATTCATGGAAGTTTTAGTATAGTAAAAAATACTATAAACAATGTAGTCTAAAGATAATATACTTGCAAAATATTTGTACTATCTATGACAGTAGAGGGTCAATAGCTATACTATATAATATGCTTATTATAGCATTTTCTGTTTTCCATCTCTTGTCTACTTTTCTATATTATATTATCTTGGGGTATTATATGTTAACTTGTAACACATAATACAAATCCAAATGGCCAATTTGTGTATGTGTATTTATGTGTGTCACGCACAAACACACACACACGAGAAAATGCTAAGTCAGAAAATCTAAAGTAACAGCAAGCTATCATTTTTTACTCATCAAAGTGTAAAGATTTAAATATGGAATTAAAGTGCTATTAGGGATTTGGAAGAAAGG
Source organism: Rhinopithecus bieti (assembly GCF_001698545.2). Lineage (NCBI taxonomy): Eukaryota > Metazoa > Chordata > Mammalia > Primates > Cercopithecidae > Rhinopithecus > Rhinopithecus bieti. Next base: position 9,486 of record NW_016821598.1, on the reverse strand, counting down.
TATGTTATTTAATTACTGAGGAAATTGTGAATTGTAATGTCTTTTTTGAAAGCCATTTAGCAATATAGGTTTTGATCTAGCAGTCCCACTCCTGGGATTCTATGTTGTGATAACCAAGTAACCAGTAGATAAAGAGATATGTACAAGAATGTTTATTGCTGCATTGTTCATAGTGACAAAAAATGGAAAACAAAGTGAATGTCAATAAATGGTTGAATAATTACCACACATTCCATTTAATCACATTATTAAATATGATATATGATATAGCCATTAAATACATAGAACTCGTAGAACTATATGAGTTGGGAGAATGCTCCACGAGTTACTGATGAGTAAGAAAAGCAACATGTAAGAAGGCATACATACATCGTGTGATCCAAGTTTTAAAAAAACAATAACAAGTAAAACCACTATATCCATATACAGTATATAGAAGAAAATATGGAAAAGTGTGTTATTAATGTGAATTATGGAGATGAGAGGAGCCCATAGGGAATGAGAAAGGAATAAGCAAAAAGGGACGATTGAAGCCAGAAAAGGTGGGGTCAGCACTAAAATGTATATTCAACAACATCATAAATATACTTAATGTTAAATTTTAGATATATGTGTACGTGTTTAAAGATATTAACAAATTTCATAAAATGAAATGTTATAAAAGAGAAATTCTAAATATTATACTTACAGGAAGGAATAAAAACATTTTACACACAGTTCCTTCCAGCACTTTAAAACTTATAACCCACCTCTCCAAGCACATATACTTGTATAACGTGTTTTAAATCCCTTTGCTCCAATATACAAACTGAAGAACCTTAGGTAAATTATTTAACCTCTCTGAATGTAAATATTCTTTTTTTTTTTTTTTTNACTCCTGACCTCGTGATCCGCCCATCTCGGCCTCCCAAAGTTCTGTGATTACAGGCTTGAGCCACCGCGCCCGGCCTGAATGTAAATATTCTTATTGAATTGCAGCTAAAAATATCTACCTTACAAAAATGTGATGCAGAGCAACAGAAAATATTTATAGCAGCACCTCCCCACTGTGTGACTGGCACCTAGAGAAGTGAAATAATATTTGCAGAATAAATTAGCCACTGGAAAATTTTAATGTTGATTTTTCATTTTCCCAGCCACCTGTTTCTTACTCAAAGACTTCAAATTTTAAAAGGAAGAGAGGGAGATTTCAAATTAGATAGTGATAAGCAAATAAATTATGCTCATAACAAGCCTCTAAAGGGATCAAATGGTTTTAGAACCTTTAGGCAGGAACCTTTAGAACCTATGACCTAGAGTCACCAATATAATACTAATATCACCAATGTTAAATATTTTCAAATGCAAGATTTCAACTCGAATTAATGCTGCTTCTTTCTTTGCTCTTTATCCCTTAGTCTATTTCAAAGATGAGAGAATATGTTTTTGTACAAAGAGACAGACCATTATGAAGCTAAACTGAATACCTACAACAAAAGGTAACAAAATTATGGAAAATGCCCATTATAAAATAGGAAACCCCGAATTGCCACCAAAAATAATAATAAAAAAAGCTCATCTCTTTACTGGAAGATTTTGTAGTTTTGTAGAGAAACTCTGAACATTTACAATTGTCTTTTACAGCCGTAGTAAAACATACATTGTTTATTTGGAAAAGCATTGGTGTCTTCTCAAAAGCCTGCAATTAACATCCCTCTTCTTTCTCTTACCAATTTCTTACTTCACTCTTGTTTCTTTACTTTATTACCATACATAAAGGAACATAAGCTTTCTTCTTAGCACATATCTTCCCAATGTTTGCACTGTTACAGTATTGCTTTCTTGAATTATTATTAATGTTCCATTGCTATTATACACAAGCATTCAACCTCAACCTGCTTTCCCTAGAAAAAACATATAAGCTGTGAAATTTTTGCTCCACTCACATTGGCATCCTGGAGTCTAAAGTAGATCAATTTCAGTGGAATAATAATGTCATGCATCAAGGTCTTTTCTTCCTATTTTGTACCAACATAATGAATTCTCAGAAATCAGAGCAGTCACAATTATATGAAAAGAGACATGAGTATAGCTTTTACCTATTAAACAACTCTCATTTTCTTAAAAGCCTATGACTAGAGATGAAAATAAAATAAAAAAACCAAAAAAAGATAATCATAAAATAAGCATATTCTTGCTCTTCAAACCTTGAAATAAGAACATAACAGAAATCTAAGATGGCAGTAAATATACATCACTTAAATACAATTTAATATACTAACTCTAGTTTAATTTTATTAGACTTTCAGAGTATCACAGGGCACAACTATCTAGGGCCAGTATCACGCAGGTGATAAGAAGAATTTACCAAGACAAAGGCAGATTTATTAGAGAAAGTATGAAAATACACTGCAAGAGTGCGACAGGCAGGACAGTAAGAAAGGAGCTGACTGCAATGAGACAGAGGCTTGCTGGAGATGTTTATAGGATGGTGCTTGTGCTGTGTGCTGAAGAGGGCTTTGTGCAGCACTGATAACACCAAGGTTGCAGTGAGCTAACTTGTATTTTTCTATCAGCCAAGAGTCTAGTAATAGCTGGGTGCAGGAAGATTATAACTTCTTTGCACAGGAGGGCTATATGTCTTGGACCATGAAGAAAGGCAGACTTTATAACTTACCTGCTTTTTCTTTCACTTTCCCCTGCTCCTACTAGCCTGACTTCTTTTCCCTAATTAGGACTCCACACAGAGGTCCAAATTTTATTTATTGATTTAGAAATTTTATTAATTAATTCCTTTAAGTCTAATTCTATTTAGACTTTCCTTCTCTGCTGTATTGTTTTTCTAGACTCTGGAAGGCCATTTATCCAGAGCATCACAATACCCTCCACTGCTGATAGATTTTACATTTAAAGATAACACTGATAAATGAAGGTGATACATAGTAAAAATGAGTTTCTAGGTGTCCAACAAATAAAAAAGAGTACACCTTCCGTTAAAGGTTGAATTGTAGCTCTCAAAATGATATGTTGAAGCCTTAACACGTGGTACCTGTGAATATGACCTGAGCTGGAAATAGGGTCTTTGCAGATGTAATTGAGTTAAGATGGAGGCTCGTTATATTGAGTTAAGATGGGCCGTAATTCAATGACTAGTGTTCTTAAAACGGAGAAAATTTGGAAACAGAGACACACAAGGAAGAATACCATGGAATTATGGAGATAGAGATTAGAATGATGCATCTACCAGCCAAGAAATGCCAAGGATTGCTGGAAACCTCCAGAAGGTAGAAGAGGCAAGAAATAATTCAACTCATATGGCCTTCATAGACAGCGTGGTCCAGCATAGCCTCCAGACCTGTGATATATTTCTATTATTTTAAGCTACCTAGTTGTGGTGCTTTGTTACAGCAGCCTAGGAAACTCATACATCTACTAACTTACTCGTTTCAAGCAATATTACCAAGAACAGCTGATACAGACAGGGCTTCTAACCAACAACAAACATAAAAATATTAGAAAAATTTTTTAAAGAAAAATCAATATATAACTAAACTTCAAAGACAGGAAAGAAAGTCCTCAGGAGCAAGAAAGGAATAAAGAATTCAAGCCCGAAATGAACCTTAAGTGCTTTTAAAATTATTTTAAAATATTTTAAACACATAAAAATACACAAAACATTTTAAACATTCATGTACCAATCATGGGTTAAAAAATAAAATATCAATAACCTTGGAATTTCTTTGTACTCTTCTCCAATTTCATCCTCCTACTTACTCTCCCCCCAAATAATAATAATTGTAATATTTGATAATTTTTATTCTGAACAAATAGCTTCATTTCTTTGTGCATATGCATCAGTATACTTGCATATATGTATGTATATACATACACACATAATTATTTTTTGTTTGGATTTTGTAGAAATTATTTTGTTTTATTTTAATTTTATAGTTTCTCTGTCACTTACTTTTTCCACTTAACTATGAAAGATTTGTCCATGTTGACAAATGTCACTTTAAATTATATAGAATATTTCATTGTAAAATATCCCACAAAAGATTAGAGAATACATCCAGGAACTCCAAGATTTAAATTATAAGTGTGCCAAAAATAGGAAACAGAAATAGAGGAAAGGAAATAAACATTCAATGCCCTAGTGCTCTCCAATCAGTAGGTGGCAGTCAGCCAGGTTTGTGTCCTTCCTTTNTAATAATAATTGTAATATTTGATAATTTTATTCTGAACAAATAGCTTCATTTCTTTGTGCATATGCATCAGTATACTTGCATATATGTATGTATATACATACACACATAATTATTTTTTGTTTGGATTTTGTAGAAATTATTTTGTTTTATTTTAATTTTATAGTTTCTCTGTCACTTACTTTTCCACTTAACTATGAAAGATTTGTCCATGTTGACAAATGTCACTTTAAATTATATAGAATATTTCATTGTAAAATATCCCACAAAAGATTAGAGAATACATCCAGGAACTCCAAGATTTAAATTATAAGTGTGCCAAAATAGGAAACAGAAATAGAGGAAAGGAAATAAACATTCAATGCCCTAGTGCTCTCCAATCAGTAGGTGGCAGTCAGCCAGGTTTGTGTCCTTCCTTTCAGGCAGCAAGTTCCCTTAGACCCTGAGCAGGTCCAGAGACACTGTTTGGGAGCCAGGGGTTGGAGTCAAAAACCTTATAAATGTACGTGGTGTTCTATTTTACTGCTGCTATGCTGGCATCTGGCATGCAGACCACAAGACAAAGTCCTTTCTGCTCTTCCATTCCCTTTTGACAGACAGAGGAGCCCCTCCCCATGGCCATCACCACTACTGGCCCACAGGGGTTTCTACCAGGCCACCCCAATGTTCACTTAAGGCCCAAGGGCTCTTTAGTCAGCTTGTGGTGAACACTGCTTGGCCTGAGGCTCACCCTTCAGGGCAGTGGGCTCTCCTCTGGCCCAGGAAAGATCCAGACATGCTGTCTAAGAGCCCAGGCCTGGACTTGGGGACCCCAGGAGCCCAGTTGGTGCTCTGTTGCACTGTGGCTAAGCTGGTACCTGAAACCAGCATGGCGCAGGGTTTCACCCAAGGCCCATGGTGTACTATCTGGGTATCACTGTTGGTTATTCAGGGCCTAAGGGCTCTTTAGTCAGCAGGTGACTAATCCTTCCAAGACTGGATTTTTCCCTTCAAGGTAGCTGGTTGCCTTCTGGCCCAGGGTGTGTCTAGAAATGTCATCTGGGAGGTAGGGGGTGGAACTGAGGCCTCATGACTTTGCCTGGTGCGCTAGTCTACTGTGTCTGAGCTGGTATCCAGGATGCAAGACAAAGTCCTCTTTACTAGTCTCTCTCCTCTCCTCAAGCAAAAGGAAGGTGTCATTTTTATTGCTGCAAGCTGCACTACCTGGGGTTGTGGGGAAGGTGGTATAAGCATTCCCTATCCTGTGCCATCTGTTGTCACACTAGGTAACTCACTGCCCCACTCCACTTGTCTAAGCCCAGCACAACATCAGGACTTGCCTAGGAATTGCAGTCCTTGTATCCTAAACTGCTTTTCAAATTTACTTATGACCCCAGAGTACTTTAAACCACAGTGGCAAGGCTTGCTGGAACTGAAGTTCCAGCTGCTGGGATGGGCACTTCCCCTTTGCCTAGGTCTGTCCAAATGCTCCCTTGTGGGAAGGTCCCAGCTGAGTCCAGCATGGTTTTGTTTTCAACTGTGACAGAGCAGCACTGAGTTCAATGCAAAGTCCCCCATCACTGCGCTCTCTTTCCCCTAAGCGCACAGATTCTCTGTGCCATGCGGCCACTACTAAGGAAGTGGGGAGGAATCGCATCAGCAATTCAAGAGTGTCTTTTGTCCTCTCTTCAGTGCCTCTTTCAGAAATATAAAGTTAAAACTAAGTACTGCGATTGCTCATTTGATTTCTGGTTCTTAAGAAGATGCTTTTTTGTGTGTGCAAATAGTTGTTAAAATGTGGTGTTCCTGCAGAGATAATCAGTGGTGGAGTTTTGGCTATGGTAACTGTGATTGCATTCTTGATTTGATTCTCAGCTTGAATGTTACTGGTTTGTAGAAATGCTACTGATTTTTGTACATTGATTTTGTATCCTGAAACTTTACTGAAGTTATCAGTTCCAGGAGTCTTACAGTAGAGTTTTTAGGGTTTTCTAGGTATAGAATCATATTGTTAGCGAAGAGAGATAGTTTGACTTCTTAACTATTTAGATGCCTTTTATTTCTTTCTTTTCCTAATTGCTTTGGCAAGAACTTACAGTACTATGTTGAATAGGAGCAGTTAGACTGGGCATTCTTGTCTTGCTCCAGTTCTCAAGAAGAATGCTCCCAATTTTTAACTGTTCAGTATAATGTTGGCTGTGAATCTGTCATAGAGGGCTCTTACTATTTTGAGATATGTTCCTTTGATGCCTAGTTTGAGGGTTTTTATCATAAAAGGATGTCGAATATCATCAAAAGTTTTTTCCACATCTATTGAAATAATCATATGGTTTTTGTTTCTAAGTCTATTCATGTGGTAAATCACATTTATTTGATTTGTGTATGTTGAAGCAACCTTGTGTCACAGGAATGAAGCCTAGGTGATCATAGTGAATTAACTTTTTGATGTGCTACTAGGTTCATTTTGCTATTATTTTGCTGAGAATATTTGTGTCTGTGTTCATGAGAGATACTGGTTTTCAGTTTTCTTTTTTCATTGTGTATTTGCCAGGCTTTAACAAAATGGAGATGCTGGTTTGGTAGAATGAGTTAGAGAGGAGTCCCTCCCCTTCGATTTTTTTTTCGGGGGGAATAGTTTCAGTAGAATTGGTACCAGCTCTCCTTTGTACATCTGTTAGAATTCAGCCATAAATCTGTCTTATCCAGAACTTATTTTTGGTTGGTAGGTTTTTTTGGTTTTGTTTGTTTGTTTGTTTGTTTTTCAGATGGAGTCTTGCTCTTTTACCCAGGCTGAAGTGCAGTGGTGGGATCTCAGCTCACTGAAAGCTCCGCCTCCTGGGTTCACGCCATTCTCCTGCCTCAGCCTCCCGAGTAGCTGGGACTACAGGCACCCGCTACCACACTTGGCTAATTTTTTGTATTTTTAGTAGAGACGGGGTTTCACCTTGTTAGCCAGGATGGTTTCCATCTCTTGACCTCGTGATCTGCCCACCTTAGCCTCCCAAAGTGTTGGGATTACAGGTGTGAGCCACTGCGCCCGGCCGTTGGTTGGTAGGTTTATTACTGATTCAATTTTGTAACTCGATATTGGTCTATTCATGGTTTTGATTTTTTTCTGATTCTATCTTGGAAGATGTATATTTCCAGGAATTTATCCATTTCCTCTAGACTTTCCAGCTTGTGTGCATAGCAGTGTTTGTAATAGTCTCTGAGGATCATTCGTATTTCTGTGGGATCAGTTGTAATGCTATCTTTTCATTTCTCATTATTCTTATTTGGATCTTTTCTCCTCTTTCTTTTTTAATCTAGCTAATAGTCTAACAATCTTGTTTATACTTTCAAAAAACAAACTTTTGGTTTTGTTGATTCTTTGTATGAATTTTTGGGTTTCAATTTTGTTCAGTTGTGCTCTGATTTTAGTTATTTCTTTTCTCCTGCTAGCTTTCAGGTTAGTTTGCTCTTGTTTCTCCAGTTCCTCTAGGTGGGATGTTAGATAATTAATTTGAAATCTTTCTAACTTTTCAAGTTAGGTGTTTAGTGCTATAAACTTTCTTCTTAACACTGCTTTTGCTGCATCCCAGAGTTTTGGTATGTTGTGTCTCTGTTTTTATTTCTTCAAATAGTTTATTAAATTTCTTCCCTAATTTTGTTGTTTACCCAAAAGTCATTCAGGGTGATGTTGTTTAATTTCCATTTAATTGTGTCATTTTGAGAGGTTTTTTTTTGGTATTTATTTCTACTTTTATTCCACTGTGTTTTGATAGCATGGTTGATATGATTTACTTTTTTTTTCAACTCAATAGGACTTGCTTTATAGCTGAGCATATGATTGATCTTGGAGTATGTTCTGTATGCAGAAGAGAAGAATGTATATCCTGTGGTTGGTGAGTGGATTGTTCTACAGAGGTCTATTAAGTCAAATTGGTCAAGTGTCAAATTTATGTTCAGAATTTCTTTGTTAGTTTTCTGCCTCAATGGTCTAATGCTGTTGCTGAGGTTTTTAAGTCCCCTATTATTATTGTGTTGCTAAGTCTTTCTGTAGGTTTAGAAGTTCTTGTTTTTTGAATCTGTATGTTCCAATGTTGGGTGTATACATATTTATGCTAATTAAGTCTTATTGCATTGAACCCTTTAGCATTATGTAATGACATTTCTTGTTATTTTTTACTGTTGTTGGTTTAAAGTCTGTTTTACCTGAGGTAAGAATAGTGACCTCTTCTTTTTTGTGTTCTGTTTTTGTAATAGATATTTCTCCAACTCTTTACTTCTGGCCTATGGGCGTCATTACATGTCACATGGGTCTCTTGAAGACAGCAGATGGATGGTCTTTTTTAAAAATTCAGTTTGCCACTCTGTGCCTTTTAAGTATAATATTTAGACTACTTACATTCAAGGTTAATATTCATGTGTGAGGCTTTGATCCTATCATGAAGTTGTTAGTTGGCTGCTTTGTAGTTTCTATTGTGTGGTTGCTTTAGAGGGTCTGTGAGCTACGTAATTAAGTGGGCTTTGTGGGAGCATGCTTTCGTTTCTAAATTTAGGACTCCCTTGGGTATCTCTTGTAAGGTTTGTCTAGCAGTAATAAATTCCCTTAGTGCTTGTTTGTTAGAAAAATATTTTATATCTCTTTCACTTATGAAGCTTAGTTTGGTAAGACATGAAATTATTGGTTGGAATTCCTTTTCTTTAAGAATGCTGAAACTAGGCTTCCAATATCTCCTGGCTTGTGAGGTTTCTGCTGAGAAGTCCATGGTTAGCCTGATGGGGTTCCCTTTGTACATGATCTGACATTTTTCTTTAACTGCTTTTGATATTTTTTTCTTTAGCATTGACCTTCTGCAGTCCAGTGGCTATTTTCCTTGGTAATGTTTGTTTTGTACAGTATCTGAAAGGTGTTCTCTGAATTTCTTGTATCTGGATATAGATCTTATATCTGGATCTATATCCTAATCTCTAGCACGATTAGGAAAATTTTCTTGAATTATTTCCTCAAGTATGTTTTTTAGGTTGTTTTCTTTTTCTCCACCTGTCTAATGAATTCCAATAATTCATAGGTTTGGTCACTTTACATAATCTCATAATTCTTAAAGACTTTGCTTGTGTTTTAAAATTCTTTTATCTTTGTTTTTGTCTGGGTTAATTCAAAAAACTGGCCTTCAAGCTCTGAAATTCTTTTTTCTGTTTGATCCAGTCTATTGATAAAGATTTACATTGTAGGGGGCGGAGCAAGATGGCCAAATAGGAACAGCTCCAGTATCCAACTCCCAGCGTGAGCAACACAAAAGACCAGTGATTTCTGCATTTTCAACAGAGGTACTGGGGT
>NW_016821597.1:0-2898 GCF_001698545.2 Rhinopithecus bieti | reverse complement strand
AGGTGAGGCCCTGGCGCCCGGCGGGGCTCGAGGGCCGTGCCCGGGGTGGGGGCGGGGGAGATGGACCAGGTCCCGGGGGACCGTCCTGCGCCCCTACTTCGGGCCACAGACAGGGACCGGGAGAGAATCTTGCTTAGCTGACCAGGGGAGAGGGCCATGTGGACCCCATTTTTCCACTCCCTTGCGTGCTGCCCCCCCGGTCCCACGGCCCTGGGAACAATGCAGCTCCGCGCGCGGGCTGAGAGGACTCTGCCCCACCCCAGGTTCCACGCTGTCCCTTCCCAGGCGGCCAGGTGCCTGCTTCCCACTTTCACCCAGAGGCCCGAGGTGCCCGCAGGGATTAGCGCCTGGAGAGCTCAGGCTCCCGGGCGACGTCGTCCCTGGGTCCCCTGAGGACCCGCTTCCCACTTCTAGTGTCTTCGCGCTCCCCGAGCTCTACACAAAGAGAGGCGACCGTCCCTTTCGGGGAGGACTGCTCACGCCCATCCTCCACCCTCGCAGTTGGATTGGGGATCCCGGAGAAGCTACGGCTATCTGGCTCTTTTTAAATCCCAATCCAGGGAGGTTCGGCGCTGGAGCCGAGGCGGGGACCCTCTCCTGACGCTGCGCTCTCTGCGAGGCAATCTTTCACGTCCATTGCTTGTCATCTTAGGATCCCCATGTTATTTTAGCCCAGATTGGCTAGTTCTGGGGAGGCAGCATGGTGGGACGATTCTGTCCCGAGTCCCCGCCAGGCTTTGTCCGGGTCGCCGCTACCAGCGCCTTTTCCCCAGACCCTCTATCCGGGGAATCTCGCCCCGGGTGCGGGTACCGGGGACCGCGCATAGCTGCCTCGAGGGTGAATGGATGCACGGTGCCGGCGAGGGAGACCGGGGGCTGGGCCTGGGAGACCCTAGCGGGGGCGGGGGCGAAGAAGGTACGTTTGTCTGGGGCAGTTCGGGTTTGGAGGATGGGAGTGATGGCGCTCCAGCGCCTTCGGTTGGGGTTAATAGAGGACTGTCTTTGGGGCTTCTCCCCCAAAAGTTGGGCGCGCTGGGTCCTCCGTCCCCAGACATCGAACGTCTGGGCTCACCTGGGAGTGCAGCCTGAAAATGTGGAGCGCTCTTCCCCACCGCGGGCCGGGTAACCGTACCCTATTGTCTTCTCCCAGTCCGCTGCGCTCCCAAGCCTTCCTCAATTCTTTGATGGGGGAGGGGCGCGGCCGCGAGAAATCGGCCCCCTCCACTCCCCGCCCCATCTTCTCTCCCACCAGATTTTTTCCTCCAACACTGTAAGTGAGAAGTTTTAATAATGCGAATAAATCTAGCTTGGGAGAGAAAATTTTGTTTAGTGTCAGTTTAATAAATATAAATTTTTGTTGGTATAGAGGATCTTTAGATCCTCAGATTGATACACCGGGTTTTAAAAAGAAAATATCACCTGCTGCACTAAAACTAATTGTATGAATAAAGAACAGGTTACTTTCAGGGATCCCAAACAAGGTATCCAAAACAGGCACCCTGTTTTAAGTAAATTACCATATTAATGCTTTTCTTTATTGGGAGTGCCGTTTCCTGATGGGACACACTAAATCTTGCACACAGTAGGTGCTCAATAAATAAATTTGACTTGATACAGATTTTTTTGTTGTTGTCACTAATCTATTTTGGATAGAATTTGTACATTTCTTTAGTCAATATTTGTTTAATGACCTTATGGATTTTACAACAAAAGGAGCTGGTGCTGATGTAGGAGGGCTTTATCTTTGGATTAATAGGCAGCCAAATGTACATGGGGCCCAGACTCTCGCCTGGTGCCATGTCCTCCCTCCCGCCTGTAATCAGAAGCCCTTGTAAACCCTCCCTTGCAGTGAGGGCTGAAAACTCCGATCTGCCTTTGTTCCATGACAAAGGAGAGATTATCACGTGCCCTACTGGACTGTGCATTTCGTGGCTTGAAAAATCAGTGGTGAATGATGCCACTCAGACGCTGGGACACTGGGAGAACCTTGGTTCTTGGCCACAGCACTGAACTTAGTGACCAGTGAGGCTGCTGCTGGTGAAACTTAACACCATACCCTCTCGTTGTCTTTTGTGAAATCGTTCCGACCTCATGGTGTTTTCTTAAAGTCATTCTGCCTTAAAGGAAAGACTCATTTTCTCTTTCAATTTAACACAAATATTGTGGCCATTTTTTAGAAGAATTATTTCAAATTTCAAGGGAGAAGATAAGACTGCAGTTCCCCCTTAAGGAAAAGGCTAAGTTTCCAAGGCTGTATTAAATGAGTATGTGAAAGTTACCCAGCAAATCCAGGATAGACACTGACCCAATTAATTCTAGTTCCATAAGTCTCAGTTACAATATTTAAAAATCCCCATTTTTTTGTGCAACTTTAAAATCTCTCCCTTTCTGGGAAAATAGACCTTATTGCAATGCCATTAAGTCAATATAATCTTGGAAACCGAATTAGTTAACTTGGTCCTTTTTTCCTTTGCAAAGAAATAAAAACAAGAGTTATAGTTATTGAATAACTTTTTTGTTCTTGTTGCCACTTGGCATTTTTGAGGTATCTCTAGGTAGTTTGTTTTGAAACTAAAGAGAATGACCTTGGTGGGCTGAGCAAGAATTTAGAATTTAATGATGTTGGGTAAGAACAATGGTAAGAGAGCAATCTAAGAATATATCACCTACTTGAATTTTATATTAGAGTATGCAGAGGTAGCTGTGATGTGGAAATTTATCCATGTAACTTTTATGTATTTTAGATTTATTCCGCTGGAGTGACTTCTACACCACTTTCAAGTACCTCCTCCCAGAATACTTCGACTACCCCAAATCCAGCTAATACCACCACCAAGGCGGTTGGTGGTGCCCTGCAGTCAACAGCCAGTCTCTTCGTGGTCTCACTCTCTCTTCTAC
>NW_016821596.1:0-7257 GCF_001698545.2 Rhinopithecus bieti | reverse complement strand
CGCCCGGCCTATTTTTATTTTTTATTATTAATATTATTTTTGAGGCAGACTCTTGCTCTGTTGGCCAGGCTGAAGTGCAGTGGCACAATCTCGGCTCACTGCAACCTCCGCCTCCCCGGTTCAAGCGATTCTCCTGCCTCAGCTTCCCCAGTAGCTGGAACTACAGGTGCCTGCCACCACGCCCAGCTAATTTTTGTATTTTTAGTACAGATGGGGTTTCACCATGTTGGTCAGGATGGTCTCATCTGCTGACCTGGTGATCCACCCACCTTGGCCTCCCAAAGTGCTGGAATTACAGGTGTGAGCCCCTGTGCCTGGCCTTTATTTTACTTTTTACTTTTTTTTTTTTTTTTTTTTTTTTACAGGATCTCACTCTGTTGTCCAGGTTGGAGTGCAGTGATGTGATCACGACTCATGCAGCCTCCACCTCCTGGGCTCAAGTGATACTCCCACCTCAGCCTCTTGAGTAGCTGAGGCTACAGGCATGTGTCACCATGCCTAGCTAATTTTTGTATTTTTTATACAGACAGGATTTAGCCATGCTGTCTAGGCTGGTCTCGAACTCCTGGGCTCAAGCAATCTGCCTGTCTCAGCCTCCCAAAGTGCTGAGATTACAGGTTTGAGCCACCGTCCTCAGCCAAAAAGCAAATTTATTAATGAGGAAACTAAGACCTAAAAAGGTAGAAGTGCCTTGATGGTGAGTACTACAGTGTTAGGAAGCTAAGAAATCATGCCCTGAATTCTTAGATTCTGCTTTCTTTCAAAATTGGAATACCTAAATTTTTGCCTTGTCTTTGGATGGAGATGTATATATATATATATATATTCCTTCTATTGGTTTCATTTTCAGAATGTCATATGTCATACTTTAATATTTGATTTGAATTGAAGTGTGGGGGTGGTAGCAACACAGTGATGTCTTGGGAAGCTATTTTCTGATACTTTTTAATTGGGATCCTGGATGAGTTAGAGGAGAATTTGGAATAAGTACCATGAAAAGGAATTTGAGTGGTCAACAAAGCCTTGTAATATTAGGACCAACCTAATAAAAAGAAAGAATACATGTAGCCACATCCATCCATTCTGATCCAGAGATTTGAAAGGAAAGCCTAAAAGATCAGATCCGATTTCTGTAGATGACCACACTCCTAGTTAAGTGATACAGACAAAACAAAATTTAAGTTCTGTTAATATGGAGATGGGAATCCCAGCTGATTGGTGGAGGCGGGAAATTCCCACCAGCACGGCGGGAAAGGACTGACAATATAAAGGCACCTGCCCTGGTAAACCTGGCTCAGGTTAGAATCATTGAAAACATGATCAGGCACCAAGACCTGGCTAGAGATCCTGGGCTTCACTGCAGAGCTGGCTCGTCTCTAATGGTGAGAACTTGCTCGGGTCTATGGGTAAATGGAGGTATAATCTGAGAACAAGGTCAATCTCATTGCAAAAACAATCAAGGGAGCTCCCTATTGAATATTCTTTTCATGTGCTTTGGGAAGAATGGAGAAGAACCAACTCTTAGAATTGNTTAGACACCCTGTCTTGAAGTTTGAAGAGCTTTGCAAATATTTCCCAGGCCAATTTCTCGTATCTCTTGAGAGTTCTTTGTGTAACAGCAATATTTTTATTATTGCTTTGTTCTATGTGCCTCATGAATCTCTTTTAAATAATTTTAAAATAACATGCTAGATACTTGTGTAAATAAACAACTTTATTTTGATGAAATTAATTGAACATGTCATTTCATTTTGGCAATACAATAATATTTCTAATTTCTCTGTTATTACATTGAATATAGTCTGTGTTTACTGGTTTTGGGCACTAAACATAGTGAAAAATAACTGTAGAACCAAGGACTATAAGCAGAAAGGTATTTTATCTACTAGTGTATGCTGGACTGATTGTGGATCTGAAAGCTAGAAACGATAAACAAAACTGGAGTGTGGCAAACCTCTCTTATTTAGTATTTGGAAGTGGTTCAATTTTGTTTTGCCTCTTTCTCCTCCTGATTCTTTAACTAAAACATGCTCTCCCATGGGCCCCTCCCACACTGCTGCCACACTTACCCCAGATTCTGTTGGCTTTAAAGGAGTCTTAAAAAAAGAACTGACAAGTATATCACTTAAGTCACAAAAGCTACAGGAGTTGGAAATAATTTAATAGTCCCCCTATTTCACAGATGAGAAATTGTTTAGAGTCAAAGCCAAAACTAGAACAAAGGGTCTTCTGCCATCAAATCTCATTTTCTTTCTGCTAAATCATATATTTCTACTAAAAATGACCTGAAAATACCTTAAATATTATGTTTCTGTGTGAGCTCCCAACTCCCAAAGTATGTAATAAAAAATGAAAGGCCAGTCCTTATAAAAATTAGAAATGATGGTAGTTGTTCCTATACCATTATACCTATGGATGTCTCCTGAATTCACAAGCTGCTCTCCAAGCACTCACCCCTCCTACTTTACCCAGAATATCTGCTGATAAAAATAGCATTATGTTTGTAAGGTAGGGACCCTAGACACAAGTATTTCATACAGTGGTTGTAACTGTGTCCAGTGGTATATATAAAGTCCCATGTAAAGTTTCCAAGAGGAGTATTAAATTCTTAGTCACATAAGTGTTCTGGACTTGGACATTAATATGCATATTTCAAATTTTTACTTAAACATGTTATTTAATATGGCATTCAACTTTCAAACTAAATACTAGTTGTTTCATTTTGTGAATTCAGATAGTAGGAATATTCAAAGTGCAACTTGAAGAAAAATTAAACTATGGTCTATATTGGGACATCTTTAAACACTTTCTTTAACTTTTATTTTAAGTTCAAGAGTACAAGTGCAGGTTTGTTACATAGGTAAACTTGTGTCATGGGGGCTTATTGTACACATTATTTTATTACCCAGGTATTGAGCCTAATACACATTAGTTATTTTTCCTGATCTTCTCCCTCCTCCCACCCTCCACCTTCTGAAAGGCCCCAAGCCCCTTCTATGTGCCCATGTTTTCTCATCATTTAGAACACTTTTAAAGTGCTATTTATTTAATATCTAAGTTTGCTTTTCAATGTTCATGCCCACAAATTTCAGACTTATATACTATACTCAAGATGCACTTTTCTCTGCACTTTAAGTCTTCCTCTTCTAATGACTAGATTGTTGATTCACGTGTGGAGGTCTTAACACACTGGTTTTAGTAACTGACATAGTGTAGTATGTGCATAGTCATGGTGACTCAGTCAGGAAAAGCGCACACAGTTAGAGATGGACATAATGGCTCCTAATGCTGGTGTGCAACATGTTGCATCCACATCCTTGGACTCGTCTCTTCTCTGGGTTTTATTGTCTGGAAAACCAGGGTCATTCAAGGACTGTCTGCCTCATGTAATTATGGGGATGATATGGGAAAGTGTATTCATGCACATTATGGAACATATTAACTATGAAGCACAATAATTGCATTAGGTTACTTTAGGGACTCTATTCTCATAGGGTGTTGAAAATAATCATAAGAGGAAAGTGAATTGGGGGATATAACGATATGAAATAAAGAAATAAATGATGGAGAAGACCATAGGCTCGGAATGAGGCTCAAAACTGTAGCATTAACATGGGAGTATTAATTTTCCTTAAAAACTTAGTGTTTTGGCTCATGTCTGTAATTCCAGCGCTTTGAAAGATCAGGGTGGGAGGATCACTTGAGGTCAAGAGTTTGAGACCAGCCTTTATGAGAAAGCAAAACTCTGCCTTTACAAAAAATTAAAAAATTAGCTGGGCATGGTGGCATGCACCTGTAGTTCCAGCTTCTCAGAAGGCTGAGGTGGGAGGATCACTTGAGCCCAGGAGTTCATAGTTGCAAGAAGCTATAATGTGATCATGTCACTGCACTTCAGCCTAGGTGGCAGAGTGAGACCCTGTCTCAAAAGAAAAAATAAAATAAAATAACAAAAACCTTAGAGTTTTAGACCATCCTGTATGCCTGAGAAAAACGTTACAAAACTTTTCACATACTGCAGTAGCAGATTTTGATAGAGAGATTGGAACAGTGACAAAAATTTTATTCTTGTCATTATTGAAAACAGTAAGCCATAAACATGCACTACAATTGCATAGTATTGTTGATATTATTGTCAGGTGATATGTGTAGGAGTCTCAATTGTTAAGCAAAGTTTGCATTCATTGGATAAGGGGATCTTGTCCATGAAAATGGAGGGCTGCCTGTAGTAGGTAATTCTGGGAAACTGCTATTCCAATCATTTAAATGTGTTGGCATTAATTTTTTAAATTTTTATATGTAAGGTTAGGGTAGGGGCAGGGAAAAAAGAAAGTAAATATCCTGTTGGAAATCTTTTTAGTTGGAAAGTAGATATCCTGTGATAAATATTTGCAGAAATTCTTATATCTACTTCTATGAATCCTAAACAATTTAGTGGCATTCAGACATAGTTTTGTATTTGTATTGCTGTTATCATTAACCATGGGTAACATCTTCTTCTCCTTTTCCTATAAAGTATATTTCAGCTTATTTTTCATTACAGCCAGTTCCCTGTTCAGCCATTGTGACAGATGACCTCTGAAAGCAGCCCTAAATGGACATGTAAACATGATATGTGAATACAAGTAGTTCTGTCTGATATTTCCTTTGTACACAAAGTTTTCTTCAAGCAATAGCTAAAGCTTTTTGCCCTTTTCAAACCCTCCAATCCTCAGGAGGTTATTTTCAGTGAAGTGATGAGAAGGAAGAGTTCAAATAGGATTGATTTAATAGAGCTATGATGTGAAAAATCTCGCAACATGTTTTCTGCCTGAAATGGCCAATCACGGAAGCATTAAAATCAGAGTGGGGAAGAAAGCGAAGGCATCCCAGAGAAGCACCCAAATTAAAGAATGATAGCACCTTGCCATTCCTGTGTGGAGAAATAAAAGTGTTAAAGAATGAGAAATAGCGAAAGAAACACTTGAAGGAGTCATCATCTGTGAGCTACCAACAGCTTCAGCCATAAATTTAGTGCAAGAAAATGTCCCCACTACCCTCTCTTCACCAATGACCCAAGAAATTAAAAGAAAACCTTCATGTTTCTTTTGTGCATCTATCTCCCTACTTCCTCCAAAGAATACACTCTCTCTTTCTTACCTGTATTTTGTTCCTATTATCACAAAATTTTATTCTCTTTAATATTTCAATAATGTAATTGGCTTGTTTCTCTTGTGCTATTCACTATTCTCAAAGAGTATTATTCATTTACACACTCTTTAAAGCTGCCTATCAGGGCATGACAAATCTAGCCTGAGGGCAGAGACTTTCTAAGAGATTCCTTCCAAAGAAGGATGGCAGTCATGGCAGCAAGCATATGAATTGCAGATCACTGAAATTGAATATGGGATAACTAAATAAAATGTTAGAAATAAGTCCTGCTAGAATTGTGAGGGTGGGTAGTCCTGAATCTTTGTGTGGTTGCCTCTGTCCCAAGGTCACTTGGTTATCAGTGACATGACATGCATTCACAAAATACGTAGGAAATTGCTTTGCAAATCAGAATTCTAGCTAATACCCTATCTTTATTATTATAAATATGTGGTTATGGGAGACTGCACAAACATAGTAGATTTCTTTTTTTCTCTCTTTTTTTTTTTTTTTTTTTGAGATGGATGGAGTTTCGCTCTTGTCGCCCAGGCTGGAGTGCAATGGCTCGATCTTGGCTCACTGCAACCTCCGCCTCCCAGGTTCAAGTGATTCTCCTGCCTCAGCTTCCAGAGTAGTTGGGATTACAGGCGTGTGCCACCACGCCCGGCTAATTTTGTATTTTTAGTAGAGACAGGGTTTCTCCATGTTGGTCAGGCTGGTCTTGAACTCACGACCTCGGGCGATCCATCCGCCTTGGCCTCCCAAAGTTCTGGGATTAGAGGCGTGAGCCACCGCACCTGACTTGGCTAATTTTTGTATTTTTAGTAGACATGGGGCTTCGCAATGTTGGCCAGGCTGATCTTGAACTCCTGGCCTCGTGTGACCTGTATGTCTCAGCTTCCCAGAGTGCTGAGATTATAGGCATGAGCCACCATCCCCAGCTTTTTTTTTTTTTTTGGATATGGGGTCTTGTTCTGTCACTCAGGCTGGAGAGTAGTCGCAGCATCATCGCACACTGCAACCTTGAACTTCAGGGCTCAAGGGATTCTCTTCTAGCCTCAGTGTCCCAAGTAGCTGGAACTACAGATATATGCCATCATGCCCAGCTAATTTTTAAATTTTCTGTAGAGACAAGGTCCATTATGTTGCCCAGGCTGGCCTCGAACTCTTGGTCTCAAGTGATTCTCCAACCTCAGCCTCCCAAAGTGTTGGGATTAGAGGCATGAGCCACCGTGCTTCACCTGGAAATGTTATTTTAAAAACACATTAACAGTAATTATTCTGAGTATGATTTTAGATAATTTAGATTTTTCTTTGTAATTTGTCATTTTATGACATTGATCATTTATCTGTGCAATCAACAAAAAATATGTTAAATATCCTTCTGTTTCAAAAACCAGCAAGGGCACTTTATTGCTTACACCAGTAATTAGAAAGATTAAAAACCCTGGTTGCAATGAGAACACATGGACACAGGGAGGGGAGCAACACACACTGGGGCCTGTGGGGTGGGGAGTGGCGGGGGGAGAGCATCAGGAGAAATAGCTAAGGCATGCTGGGCTTAATACCTAGGTGATGGGTCCATAGGCGCAGCAGACCACCATGGCATAGGTTTACCTATGTAATAAACCTGCACATCCTGCACATGTATCCCAGAACTTAAAATAAAAAAAAAAAAACAAAAAACACGAGAAACCCTAGTTGCATATTTTAATTGCCTGGATTTCTAAAACAAGACCAAACAAAATATACCATTATGTGCTCAGGTCCTACTTCAGCTCAATTAAATGAGAATCTCTGAGGGTTAGGGCCCTGGTTTTGGCTTTTAAAAAAAGCTTTCAGGCCGGGTGCAGTGGCTCAAGCCTGTAATCCCAGCACTTCGGGAGGCCAAGACGGGCGGATCACGAGGTCAGAAGATCGAGACCATCCTGGCTAACCCAATGAAACCCCGTCTCTACTAAAAAATACAAATAACTAGCCGGGTGAGGTGGCGGGTGCCTGTGGTCCCAGCTACTCGGGAGGCTGAGGCAGGAGAATGGCGTGAACCCAGGAGGCGGAGCTTGCAGTGAGCTGAGAGATCGTGCCACTGCACTCCAGCCCGGGCGACAGAGCGAGACTCCGTCTCAAAAA
>NW_016821595.1:31426-53560 GCF_001698545.2 Rhinopithecus bieti | reverse complement strand
TTGGGGGGCTAGGGGAGGGATAGCATTAGGAGAATACAAATGTAGATGACAGGTTGATGGGTGCAGCAAACTGCCATGACACACGTATACCTATGTAACAAACCTGCATGTTCTGTATATATATCCCAGCACTTAAAGTATAATAAAAAATAATAACAAATAAATAAATACTTATTATTTATTTACTTTTAATAACATTCTCCTTTTCCATTTTTTTTCAGTAAAAAGAGAGAGTATTCTCTCCAGACAAAGGTTTTCAAGCAACAACCGGAGAAAATGCCCTTTGTAGGGATAATGAATATTAATCCAAAATAATTGTTTCTAATACATGGTTTAATTCCATCAGTTTCTCTGTTTAGAGGCAGTTTCAGTTTCTCTGTTTAGAGGCACACGTTGATCTGAATGTAGTCTATTAGAGTGTTACCCTTATGAACCATCATTAATAATTATACACTTTATGGGACTGAACACTTCTGAAAAGAAGCTTATTTGGTCATTCTCTATTATTATGTTCACAATACTCACAGAGGTCATAGAATCCTGTGTTCCCCAACTTCCTTTATTCCCCCTTCTGTCCTCCAAATTTTACTTATTTTCTTAAAACATTTACTTCAGACCTGTGGTTCTGCAGCTCCTACAAATTTGTGTAATAACAGGCTGACACAAGAGCACGTCAGGAAACAGAATAAAGTGGGGAAGACCTCAATGTGCTCCATCGGAAAAGGGATCTGAATTTATATTGCTGAGCCTAAAGTTGAAAAAAAAAATGTTTTACTTAAAAACATCATCCTGGCCTTTGAGTTTCCTCACACTAAAAGGCAAGAAATCTTTAGCAAGAACAGGAAAAGAACGATAAAACGATTATGCAGCTCTGGAAACAAGCATGTATACTGAAAAGATAATATTTGTTTTAAAAAGCTAACAGATTCAATCTAACGACATAACCACACGTGCAAAGTGAGTGCATTCCACAGCATGACTGATCTGTATTTTAAGCACTCTTAACAACTGATTGTTGCATCTAGACTGATCCAGTCCCGACACGTTTGAATAATGAAGTTAACCAAAATAATTATTGTATTTGCTGCAACTGTTAGCAGCGGTGAATCAGTTTGGATGTGTGGCAGCCTCAGTTCTTGCCTCCTCTGAAGAAACTATTCAACCAAGGGACATAAGGCAGATGGAGAAACTGAGGCAAGCTTTAGAGCAGGAGTGAAAGTTTGTTAAAAAGTTTTAGAGCAGGAACCAAAGGAATTACACTTGGAAGAGAGCCAAGAGGGCAACTTGAGTGATGCAAGTACCTGATTTGACCTTTGACTTGAGATTTTATATGGGAGCATTTCGCACGTGCAGTGGCCTGCCAGAGCTTGAGAGGGGCCACATGTGCAATATATTTATTTAAGTTGTATGCAGGTTCACTTTCCTTACCATTCAAGTGTTCCTAGGGGAAGGTCATACACCAGCTAAACACCGGCAGAGGGAGTCTAATTGAGCTGATTAACACAAGCTGCCTGTGGATTGCAAAACTGAAAGAGCGCACTGTAACACATGCCCACTGGGGCTTCAGGAGCTATAAACACTCAACCCTAGACTCTGCAGTGGGGTCAGACCCCCAAAATGCTCCCCACAACCTGCCCATCTGCATGCTCCCCCTAGGTGTTTAAGCAGCGGGGCACCTAAGAAGCAAGCCTCACCCCTGTCGCATACCCTGTGAGGGGATAAGGGAACTCCTCCCATTTCAACATTTCATAACAGACAAAGAAATTCACTGATCACTTCAATCTCTTTCTTATTTTTGCCCCACCTTAAGATAGGTCTAGGAAGGTCCTTGTAGCAGAGGCCTTATAGTACTCTTACTGCATTTCAACCTAGCTCTGATTTGAGCCAAATCTGTAGGAGGTGGTTCCATAAAATGTCAGATTCCCCTCATAGCTGGCAGATATTTATCTTAAACCAGGGTACTTTATCATTTCTCATTCTCTTCCAGGGCTTTCTCCAAGCCCATTGAAGTTTAGTTTGCCCAATCCCTCCTCAATTTCCAGAGCTCAGCCAGTTTTTAAACCTAGATCTCATTGATTAAGAGGGATACTAAGATCTTTTAAGAAAAAAAACACATAAATTACAATATCACTGTAAATGTAAATATAAATATATGTAAATACATATAAACAAATTCTGTCTTCATCCAGGCTGGTCAGTTCTCCAAATAGCAAATTTGTACCTCAATCACTTTCCTTATCAAACTCTCAAATCCAAGGTCACTCTACACCCATCTTAATCATCCCAAGACCAGAGGCCAGACAACTAGGGCAGCCTCTCTTTTCTAGAGCTTATTAAATTATTCAAATTAGCCAGTCCAAAGGGAAGTCTGGAAACCTTCCTAAACCCCTGCCACTTACTCATAAGCTGTCACCTACAATTATACCTTGTTACATTGTATTCAGGTGCAACTCTCTGTGGCTTTGCCTGGTGGCCTTCTCTGTTGGTTCTGTATCAAAATCCTGCCTTCTTCTTTCCAAGTGTCAATGTGTTGGTTTCCACCATTAAAAATAATCTCTACATCTTAAAAAAAAAAAAAAAAAAAAAAAAAAAAAAAAAAAAAAACTGTAAACTGTGAATTTTCCTGTTTCCCAAAAGAACTTAGAGTTTTCAACCAGAGTTAAAGAAAGAGAATCAAAGAAAGGGAATGCCCAGACCTTTCAAGGGCTGTGGGAGACAGGTTCTGTAACCACACTAATATTAGGGAACTCACAATGCATATGGTTCCTAGTTAGACTGGAGTTTCTAAAAGCCAGATGGTGTTTAGAGTTCTGGTTGAAATTCACCTCACTTAGGGTTCACATAGTTTCTTAGTCCATTCATGGGACAAATAATCTTTTTGTTTTCTTAATTTCAACGTATTTTAGTTACAGGAGCTATGTGTGCAGGTCTGTTACATGGGAATATTGTGTGATACTGAGGTTTGGGGTACAGACCCCATCACCCATGTAGTGAGCATAGTACCCAATAGGTAGTGTTTCAACCCATGTCCTCCTTCTTTCTCTGCCTAGTAGTCTGCAGTGACTTTTGTTTCCATATTTATGTTCATATATGTTTGATGTTTAGCTTCCGCTTATAAATGAGAACATGCAGTATTTGGTTTTCTGTTCTTGCATTAATTTGCTTAGTATTATGGCCTCTGATTGCTTCCATGTTGCTGCTGCAAAGAACATGATTTCATTACTTTTTATTGCTGTGTAGTATTACGGGATGTATATGTGACACATTTTTTTCTTTTCTTTTTTTTTTTTTTTTTTGAGACAGAGTCTCACTCTGTCGCCCAGGCTGGAGTGCAGTGGCGTGATGTCGGCTCCCTGCAAGCTCCACCTTATGGGTTCACGCCATTCTCCTGTCTCAGCCTCCCGAGCAGCTGGGACTACAGGCACCTGCCACCACACCTGGCTAATTCTTTGTATTTTTAGCAGAGACGGGGTTTTGCCGGGTTAGCCAGGATGGTCTCGATCTCCTGACCTCATGATCCACCTGCCTCAGCCTCCAAAAGTGCTGGGATTACATGTATGAGCCACCACACCCGGCCATGTACCACATTTTTAAAATTCAGTCTACCACTGATGGGCACTTGGGTTGAATCCATGTCCTTCCTATTGTAAATAATGCAGTGATGAAGACTACATGTATCTTTTCGAGAGAATAATTTGTTTTCTTTTAGGTATATACCCAATAATGGTATTCCTAGGTAGAATGGTAGCTGTGTTTCAAATTCTTAGAGAAATATTTAAAACGCTTTCCACAGTGGCTGGACTAAGTTACAGTCACACCAACAGTGTAAAAGCATTCCCTTTTCTCCACAGTCTAGCTAGCATCTGTTGTTTTTTGGCTCTTTAATAACAGCCATTCTGATAGGTATGAAATGGTACCTCATTATGGTTCTGATTTGCATTTATGTGATGATTAGTGATGCTGAGCATTTTTTCATATGTTTGCTGGCCACTTGTGTGTCTTCTTTTCAGCAGTGTCTGTTCATGTCCTTTGCCCATTTTTAGTTGGTTTATTTGTTTTTCATTTAATGATTTAAATTCTGTATAGATTGTGCATGTTAGGGCTTGGGACAAATAATCTTAATAGCTTATGGTACTCACATAATTATCTCTCTCTCTTTTTTTAGTTAAAAAAAAATTATGATAGGAAACAACAAAAGGAAGTCCCTAAAAAATACTCCCCAATGTGCTCAACATCATAAAGCAGTACCACATCCTAGGTAGAATTGCAGAAATTAGCCCGATCATAAAATTTGAAGACAACATGAATGGCTTACCTGTATTCAATTTACTTTTCTCTGCAAAAATGGATGTCTTATACAAGATGACAATGGACTACTATCCATGGAATCTGAGGTCAACTTCAATGGTAGCTGTTTATGTTGAACTTGGTATCTTTACTGAAACAGACCAATACAGCCACTGTTGAAAAAAATCAATCACCATCAATGAAGAGGATCAAAGATGCTTGCAATTATATGAGAAGGACAATAGTGTGGGTTGACTTTTCTGACAGGTGCCTACTCTAACTTTTTTGTTCCATGTCACAGTATAGTCCCTAGAAACTGATCATTGTCATGTTTTACAGGACATCCTGTAGCTAAATAAATTCCATTGTGTTAAATAGCACTGTAATTAATTATAATTGCACTATATTAATAAATGATGACAAAGGGCAAGTAGCAAGTTTGTATGCCAGAGAATGGAAGATAAACTCTAAAAAAATTAAATTATGGGCAACTGGATTAAACCTTATGAATATAATAGCCTTGGTCATATAGCATCATAGGTTAAGGAAAATTATTAAGCCTTTTATTACCTGAAATTTTAAAAAATGTATAGCATTTGTTGGGGCTTTGTGAATTTTTGAGGCATCATATCCTGCCTATAGCAATGTTTTCTGTTCCATTTATTTTGTTATTTAGAAGGATGCTAGTTTTTACTATGGCTCAGAGGAAGAAGGGTTCAGTTGCATTCTAAGCTCCTTATGCAATTGTGCCTCTGAACTTGCAAATTCAATGGTATTCATTGTGACAGGAAGGATATGTGAAATCTGGGACAAATTCTGATAGGACAGGTGCAGAGCAGAACCCTAGGATTTTTTAGAAGGTTTTGGCTTTTAAAAGCAGCAGTTGGCCTGCTATTGGGCTTAATACAGTACCCCACCATGAGACATAAATAAACTACAAAACTAGAACTAGAAGGTCCTGAGGATGCAAGTAGGTTAGATGAACAGGTTCCCCCAGAGTTCCACATGAGATTGCATCTAGACTTTTCCATCAACCACTCCTCATACAGTGTTCCCATGGTCAGATGATAGAGGAGAAAGACTTACTGCTAAGACATTCCTTGAAAGTAGAAAACTGTTTAATTTCACTTTAATTTCTGTGAACTAAGGTTAACACAATATTTGATGAATTTACAATTTGCTAGTGGCAATTCTGATTTTCTTTTCAAAATTTGCAGATGCAAGTTTTTTCTCGTTGGAAAGCAATAAAAAATATTTTAGACTTAATTTTATAAAAGGCATTATTAAATGTAACACCAAAGTTTGCTTGTTACTACACATATGGATTCTATTTGGACATAAATAACTTCTAAATAACTGGAAGTTATGAATGATTTATTCTTGTCAAATTTTTTCCAATAGAATTCTTTCCATTTCCATTTCCATGATGATATTCTTTCTGGGGGCTTCAGTGTTATATTTCCATCCTTGTGTGTACCCCATGAGACCTTCTGGAATACATGAATTGGGTCTTAGATTTATGGATGTGATCTCATTAGTTATTGTGTATGCTTCCTCTTAACTGAAATAATTCCAGAATTTAAGTATACATGGCAACTCCTTTAGTTCAAGTCCTTTTATTTATTTACTCATTTACTCAACCTTAAAATCTGAATTGAATCCTAAAAATGTCAGATATCCTACCAGTAATTGGAGAAAGGAAGGTAGATAATTCATATTTCTTCCCTCAAGTCCTTTTAGTCTAGTTATAGAGAGGGGAACATAAAACAATGATGGTATGTTTTCATAAGATTATATTTATAAGGAATACTTTGGCAGTACTGATGAGATAATGCTAAATCAGGACAGAGAGGTGTGATATTTGAGCAGAATTTTTAAGAAATGTTAGATGGTGAAAACAAAGTAAGGAAACTATTTTTAATGGATGATATAAATTTAACTCTAATAGTTACTTCCATATATTTAATGGCATTTAAACTACACTATAGTGCTTTGCAATTCTTCTTTTTTATTTTTAATACATGAGAAAACTGAGGTTCTCCATGTTTTGCTACATGACTTGAATTTACTCAGCTGATATGTTATGAAGTTTTCAAGAGAAACCACAGCTGGATAGTAGTTAAAGCAGTTAAAGCAGATATTATTCGGAATTATTGCAAGAAGGGAAAAGACACCTCAGTATAGAGGTAGATATAATTCTGAATACAGCATGCACAAGTGGGAATTCATAGCAAGGAGAGGATTGATGGACAGAAAATTTCTAAGAGGAAGCATCAAGTGTAAGGGAGGATTCTAGCTAAACCATCAATAAGATTCTGATTGAAGACAGACCAGAGTGATTAGATATCACCTGGGTGATGGTAGAGGATGAGGAGCCCTTCAGATGTCAGGACCATCAGATAAATAGGATAGGAGATTCTTGGTAAGTTTGGATTTCACGAGGATGTGCACAGATGGGCCCAGGAGAAGTTTCAGGAGCCTAACTAAAGTTGGATCAACAAAGCAACTTTGTCAGAATAGAGTATTTGAATTCTGGCTAAAAGCCAAAAAATAGATCATATACAAAAACATGAACACTGGAGATACTGAAAATATTGTGAGAATAACAAATTTTTTTGAAAATGAATCATTCCTAATATTTCAATCCAACAATCTTATTAGTTACTACTTTGTACAGTTCTTATTAGATGAATAAATTCTACAGGAAGGAATTTGAAAATACAATGTAATTATTTGATTACATTTCATTAAATATAGACTTAAAAGATCTACACAACTTTTCACAACTTATTTTTCCCTGGTTATACATTAGGAAAAGTAAATTATATACAGCCCTGAGCTGTTATAGGAAAGAAGGAAGATGTGCTGGTAGGAGGAGGTCATTAATTCTTAGTGCGCCAAACCCAGAATTGGTTTGAGAATGGAAATCATATGTGCTATGTAAAAGACAAGGTAATTCTGATACAATTCCACTTACATTTTACATATTATAAAACTATCTTAATTTTGAAACCACCAGACAATATGATTATTTTAGGTCCTATTTAAATACTATTTTGCAAAATAACTGTTATGAGGTTCTCCAGAGCAACTGTCATAATCCCATTTAAAAATAAATATAAGCTTCATATATTGAGAAAAGACAATATAAATCTGTGGCATTTGTAGAATTGCCTTAAAATATTCCGTAAAATGGAAAATATAGGAAAAATAAATGGAATCCCTATCTCATAAGTCACTTAAAGCTAACCCACAGAATCTACTTTCCAATATGCTTGGGGAATAAGTCCATATTGAATTTGTCAATTTCATTTTGCATTTATGTTGCTTGACTAATGCATTCACAAAATTTGTTTGGGGTTACTTTGCACCCAGACAATTTCTCTTGGAGCTCTTCATTCAAATCACTGTGAGAGTTATATTTAGGCTGCCAAAATATTATTTCAGCCCTCTGAATTACATTTGCACTTTTCAATTACTTTCTTTGTCTTCTGAATTCATTTTTTAGTGAATTGAGCCACTGTAAAAAGAATAAAAAGTAACTTCAAGCTGAAATAAAATATCCCTATATAATTGTGTAAAAAGTGCTGCAATCATATTTAAACAATCACCTTTTAGTAGTCCCTGAAGTTAGCCATATGATTGGATCATTTCTCTGTGATCTACCAACTATCCAACTATTCCATTTCCCCTCTTATCCAGGTGGAATTGATGCTGCCAATATCAGAGTAATTTCCACAACTGTTAAAAGCCTTATATAAGCAGAAATAGATAGTATTTTTGAAAATAGACTACTATTTTCACGTGTTCTTTTAAAAGACATGTGTTCATGTGTTTTTTGTTTCACTAGTTACTCTTTATTTATTTCTTTATTTTGTTTTCCTTTGCTTACGATGTTTTCTGCTGACTGACCTCACTAGTGAAATTTAAAATATTGCAAATTCCTTAAAATTCTTTGTTTTCTGCTGAGTATCAGGGCAACTATTATTCTAGCCTATTATTGAAAGCACTATGCAAACTTTTAGGACATCATCATCATTGTAATGGCAGCATGAGAAAATTAAAGTTATTCAAAATGTGGTGAGTTCCATTCATTCTTAAAGTGTTTCTAGCAAAATATTGCAAGATACAAATTACATAAAGTGACATACCCTGCAATTAAATAATTTTATGACATTCTTGACTTTAAAGAGCCCCAATTAATACTAATAGACATAAGAATTTATGTGAGATCCATGTATCCCAATGTTGTGAATATTTGACTATATCCAATTCATGTCCCCCTAAGTATTACTGAAATTTCTACAAACACTATGCTTTCTCTTACTCAATATTTTATCTTCCCCATGTAAAGTAAATAATTCAGAGTGACATTCACAAGATGGCAAAATAGGAAATGCACGTATCCAACAAAAATGCGCTGGAAACTATTCAAATACAAGAATACCACCCTAAGTTAATCAGAACTCAGGGGAGACCCCCTGGGACCATAGCATCAAAGAGAAACCATAACCAGTAAAACAAAAGATCATTCCATTTGGTGCTGACCCTCCTCCAAGCCAGCATATTACCACTCATAATTTCCCTAATCCCATGGTTTCAAAGGTGAGAAAAGGGAATTGGATATGAACATTTGACCTCTGCCTCAGTCTGGAAATCTTCATGGGGAGCCCACACCAGCCCTATCTCACAGGAACCATTGGGAGTACCAGGAGAGCTGAACCTCTTGCACTGTATAAAGGATAAAGAACAGGGCGCTGAGTGCAACAACTGTTGCAAAGATATTGGTAGCTACTCTGAATTCTGATCAGCAGGGACACCACATTGAAGGGACTGGCTGATGCCATAGTCCTGCAGGGTACACAATCTGTGGAAAGGCCTGAATCCCTGGCATAATTTTTCACACAGCCAAGATGCTTGCATGGAGCCTTGCCCTGGGCTGGAAACAACTAAAAGGTTTGAATTAAGTTTTGGTGGCTGCTTAAGTGTTCTCCAAACTGGAAAAAAAAATCAGGGCAGCAATTTAGTTCCAGAGCAGTGTTCAAGTTCCAGTGATTACCATAAGTCTTCCCAGACCAGAAAACAGTAGCAGGACAATGAGTTAGCTCTAGTGCGGTGTTTTAGTTCTAATCTTCACTATAAGTCCTCCCTAGAACAAGGAGAAACAGCAGGCTAGTGCTTAAGTTCCAATATTAAGTAATTGAGCTCTAACGCCACCAATGAACACCTGCAAAACCTGGAAGAGGTGGCAGTCTCCTTAAATTGCAGGCATCAGTGTAAAAACACAAAGAATGTGTAAACTAACAGAGCTCCAGCAAGGGACCCAGAAGAATTGAAGATCTGTCAAACACTGGGAAGAGAATTCAGAATTATCCTCTTAAAGAAGTTCAGGACATCACAAGAAAATGCAGAGAATAAATTACATAAAATATTAAATAAAATTTAGAAAACAATCTAGGAACAAAATGATAAATTTGAGAAATAAACAGGAACAAATATATATATATAAATCTATAAATAAATAATACAATAATTGAACAGAAAACTTATTAGAAAGCCTCAACAGCAGAATTGATCAAACACAGAAAATAATTCATGAACTTCAAATGTATGAAATTATCCAATCAGAGAAGCAAAAAGAAAAAAGAACGAGAGAATAAAGAAGGCCTGTGAGAATCTGCACATAATAAGAATTCCCCAAGGAGACAAGAGAGAGAAGAGCCTAGAAAGCTCTTTCTGCTGAATGAATTTTTTTTATATATTTAAAGAAATAATATCTGAAAAATCCCCAAATCTGGAGACAGACTTCACCATGCAGGTACAGAAAGCATCAAGGTCACCAATAAAATTCAACCCAAAGAGAAAATCCCCAAGGTATATCATAATCAAATTTGCAAAATTCAAAAGCAAAGAAAGAGTACTCAAATTAGCAAGAGAAAAGAAACATATTATATTCAATGAAACTTCAATATGGCTTTCAGCAATTTCTCAGCAAAAGCCTGGCAGGTCAGGAGAAAATAGAATGCTATAGTCAAAGTATTGAAGGCAAAAAAATGACAACCAAAAATATGATATTTAGCGGAGTTATCCTTCAAGCATGAAGGCAAGATAAAGACTTTCTCAGACAAACAAAACTGAGGGAGTTTGACAACACCAGATTTATCTTACAAGAAATACTAACAGGAGTTCATCAATCTGGAAGAAATGGATGCTAATACGTACCAAGAAAACAACAGAAGGTATTAGAATCACTAGTAAAAGAAATAAAACAGACTAATTTAGCGTATTCTAATACTGTAATTGGAGGAATTAAACCACTTATATCTTAAATGTAAAGATTAAACAATTAAAATTAATAATAACTTCAATTGGCTGTAAGATAAGAAATATAAAATTTAAATTGAAACATTAATAAGTCAAAACGTGAAGGAGGGGCTGTGTTAAAATGTAGATTTTTTGGTTACTTTTCTTTATGATCAAAGTTATGTCATGATCAATTTTAAATAACCTGTTATAACTAAAAGATGTTTTGTAATTTTCATTGTAACTAGAAAGCTAAAACTTAAAATAGATACACTAAAAATAAATAGCACTAGCACAGAATCAAAATGTACTACTAGAGAAAAATCACTTAACATCAGAGGAAAAAAGAAATGAAAGAGCCATAAGACAACCAGGAAACAAAAACCTAAAGGGTAATATTGTACCATTACCCATTAATATTAATAGTGCATGTAAATAGATGAAAATAGTCAACTAAAAGGCACAGAGTGACTGAATAAATAAATAGAAACAAGGCACAAATATATGCTGTCTATAGGAAACTCACTTCACCTATATAGATGTGCACAGACTGAAGGTGAAGAGTCAAAAACTGTATTTCATACAAAAGAAAACATAAAAGAGCAGGAGTAGCTGTACCTATATCAGATAAAATAGATTTTAAATCAAGAAGAGTACAATATACAAAGAATCCCATTATATAATGATAAAGTTGTCATTTCATCCAGAGGATTAGCAATTGTTAATTTATATATACCCAATACCAGAGCACTCAAATATATAAAACAAATATTAATAGATGTAAAGAAAAATGTTAATTGCAATATAATAATAGTAGGAAACTTCAATACCCAACTTTCAGCAATGGGCAGACCATCCAGACATAAAATCAACAATAACTAAAAAAATTAGAGTTAAACTGCTCTACAGACAAAATGGACCCAACAGACATTTACAGAAGATTCCATCTGCCGGCTACAGAATACACTTTTTTCTCAATATCATGTGAAATATTCCCCAAGATAGGCCATATGCTAGGTAAAGAACAACTCCTACAGATTTTTTAAAAATCAAAATTATATCAAGTATGTTCTCTGACCTTGATGGAATAAAACTAGAAATCTATAAACAAAGGGACACTGAAAACTATAAAATTTGTGAAAATAAAACTTGTTCCCAAACAACAAATAGATCATTAAAGAAATTTAAAAGAAGATTTAAAAATTCCATGAAACAAATTAAAATGGGAACATGGCATACCAAACGGGCTATAGCAAAAGCAGGTCTAAGAGGGAAGTTCATAGCAATAAACACCTACATCAAAAAAGTAGAAAGACTTCAAATAAACAACCAGTGATGCACTTCAAGGAAATAGAAAAGCATGGAAAAAAGTTAATAGAATAAAAGAAATAATAAAGATCAAAGTAGAAATAAATGAAATTGAGACTGCAAAATACAAAAGAATAATAAAATAAGTTCTGTTGTTTTGAAAAGGTTTAAAAAACAGACAAACCTTTATTAGACTAGGAAAATAAGAGAGAAGACATAAATTTAGAGGCATAAAAGAAGACATTACAAATTATATCAAAAAGATAAAAGTGATCATTACAGACTATTGTAAACAACTATATTGAAAAACTTAGAAGAAATGGACAAGTTCCTAGACACATACAATCTACCAGATGGGATCATGAAAAAAAAAAAAAAAAAATAGAAAACATGAAGAGACCATTAAGGAGTATTGATATTGAAGCAATATTAAAAAGTCTCCCATCAAAGGAAAAACCAAGGATCTAATTGATTCACTGCTGAATTCTACCAAACATTTAAACAAGAAATAACATTAATACTACTCAAACTCTTCAAACAAATTACACAGGAGGGAAAACCAAAACTCATTCTATGAGGCCAGCATTACTCTGATACCAAAGTAAAACAAGGCAAGCACAGACAAAATCAATCTACAGGCCAATATCACTGATGAACATAGATGCAAAACTCCTCAACAACATAATACCAAAAACAAGTTCAGCAACACAATAAGAGAATCATTCATCATAATCAAGTGAGATTCATCCCAGTGATGTAAGGATGGCTGAACATATGCAATTCAATAACCAAAACACATCACATTAACAGAATTTTAAAAAATACAACTAATTCAATAGATGCTGAAAAAAGCTTTGAATAAAATTAAATATCCCTTCAAGATAAAAACTCTCAACAAAGTGGTTATAGAAGAAACATACCTCAGAACAACCAAGGCCAACTATGACAAACCCAAAGCTAATAGGGGGAAAAAATGAAGAGCCCCTAAGTTCTGGAAGGAGAAAAAGATGACCACTTTCACTACTTTTATTCAATATAGTACTAGAAGTCCTAACCAGAACAATAAAACAATAAAGGAAAAGGATATCGAAATTGCATAGGAAGAAGTCAAGATCATGTTATCTTTGTTCAAAGATGACATGATCTTATATTTAGGAAAACCCAAAGACTCCATCAAAAAAAAGTCAGAACTGTTAAATAACTCAGTAAATTTGCAGGATACAAAATCAGCATGCAAAAACCAGTAACATTTCTATACACTAACAATGAACAATCTGAAAAAGAAATCAAGAATGCAATCACAGTTATTATAACAACAAAAAATAAAACACTTAGGAAAAAATTTAATCAAAGATGTGAAGGACCACTACAATGAGAACAAAATTTCTGATGAAAGAAATGAAAAATAACACACTATAAAAATAGACAGATATCCCATGCTACTGGATTAGAATATTTAATATTGTTAAAATGTCCATACTACACAAAGCAATCTACAGATTCAATGTAATTCCTATTAACATGCCAATGATATTCCTCACAACAATAGGAAAAACAATCCTAAAATTCACAAGGAGTCACAAAAGACTCTAAATAGAAAAAACAATCCTGAGCAAAAAAACAAAGCTGGAGACATAACATTACCAGACTTCAAAATATAGTACAAAGTTTTAGTAATTAAAATAGCATGGTATTGTCATAAAAACAGATACGCAGACTGATGGATCAGATAGAGAACCATAGATAAATTCATGATTTTACAGCTAACTCATTTTTGACAAAGATGCCAAGAACACACACATGAGAAAGGATAGTCTAATTAGTGGTGCGAGGAAAACTGAATATTCATATGCAGAAGAATGAAATTGGACCTTTATGTCTCATCATATACAAAAATCAACTCAAAATGGGTTAAATACTTAAATGTAAGGCCTGATACTTCTAGGAGAAAACAATGAGAAAACGATTTAGGACATTGGTCTGGGCAATAATTTTGGAGTAATACCTCAAAATCACAGGCAACAAAAGCAAAAATAGAGAAATGGAAGAACATCAAGCTAAAAAGCTTCCACATAGCAAATGAAACAATCAATAAAGAGACAGCCTATAAAATGGGAGAAAATGTTTATACACTATTCATCTGAGAAGGGGATCAGTGTCCAGAATGTGTAAGGAATTCAAAAACTCAATAGCAAATAATCAAATAATTTGATTAGACAATGGGCACATGATCTAAATAGACATTTCTCAAGAGAAGACATAGAATTGTCGAACAAGTGTACAAAAAAATGCTTAACATAAATAATCATCAGGGACATGCAAATCAAAACCAAAATTAGATATAATCTTATCCCAGTAAAAACGGCTATTGCCAAAAAGATTTAAAAAATCAAGTCTCTCACGGTGGCTCATGCCTAGAATCCCAGCACTTAGGGAGGTCAAGGCGGGCAGATCACCCGAGGTCAGGAGTTTGAGACCAGCCTGGGCAACATGGTAAAACCCCATCTCTACTAAAAATATTAACATTAGCCAGGTGTGGTGGCGTGCACCTGTAATACCAGCTACACAGGAGGCAGAGACAGGAAAATCGCTTGAAACTGGGAGGCGGAGGCTGCAGTGAGCCAAGCTTGTGCCACTGCACTCCAGCCTGGGTGACAGAGCAAGACTCCATCTCAGAAAAACAATAAAATAAAATAAAATAAAATAAAATAAAATAAAATAAAATAAAATAAAATAAAATAAATCACAAATTCTGGCAAGAATGCAGAGAAAGAGAAATGCTAGTACATTGTTGGTGGAACTGTAAGTTAGAGTAGCCACAATTGAAAACAGTATGGGGCTCCTCAGAATACTAAAAATAGGTCTATGATGTGATCCAACAATCAAGTTGCTAGGAATATATCCAAAAGCAATGAAATCATTCTATTAAATAAGTATATGTACTGTCATGTTGATTGTAGCACTATTCACAATAGCTGAGAGATGGAATCAACCTAAGTGTTCATCAGTGGATGAATGGATGAAGAAAATGAGGGATACCTCTAGACACACACACACACGCACACACACTGAAGTATTGTTCAGCCATAAACAGAATGAATATCATTTGCAACAACATAGACAGAACTGGAAGGCATTATGTTAAATGAAACAAGCTAGGAACAGAAAGACAAATATCATATGTTCTAGTGCATGGTGTGAGACCTCCCCCGCAACCCAGAAAAAAAAATTATTTTCATGAAGGTAGAGAGTAAAGAATGATGAGAATGGTAGAGGAGAGAAAGCAATGAAGAGAGTTTTGTAAATAGATACAAAAATGCAATTAGATAGAAAGAAAATTCTATTGTTCAATACTACAGTGAGGTTATGATAATTAATAATCTTTTACGTATATTTGAAAATAGCTAGAATAAATATTTAGGAATGTCATCAATACAAAATAATGATAGTAAGAGGTGATGGATGTCCTAATTACCCTGCTTTGATCGTTGTACATTGTATAAATGTGTCAAAATATCACATGTACTCCATAAATATGTACAATTAGGATGTATTTAAAAAATAAAAAAAATTCAAAGCTGATGGATTGCTTCCTATTAAATTTATCCTTGAACTATTACTTCAAGTGATTTTACTCAAGAAATGGATTATGCCTAGCTTATTTGCCACTCTGTTCTCAACAATGAATACAATATTCTGTCCACCTCAGAAACATTTTAATTGATTATTTAATGAAATATTAGTGAATGAGAGAAAGATAGAATTTGGGACATTTTTGAAGGAGTCAATTGGTCAAGTTACGATAACATTTTGATTTAATAACAGTGCATTTGAGGATCACTTCAAAGACAAATTAAAGTGGAAGATATAAGTATGTCATTTTAAAAAACACTTGAAAGAAAAGTCTTTTCTAAGATATCATCTTTGAAATGTCAATAAACTTATCTGCAAAAATACATTTTAATTTTTTCCCTCAAAGCACAAATCAGATGTGTTTCAAGTCTTCATTAAAAAGTTATACTGAGAGAAGCTGTGAATGTCACTTCTGAGATTTCAAATACCATAAATAATACACAAATCAAATGTAGTATTGCCAATAGTTTTCAACTCGTACTCAGACCTTCTGTATAGTTGAAAAGTTGAAGTGAATGTTTCAAATAATACAAAATTAAAATCTGTTAGACATGTTCTTGAGGGAAAAAAGCAGTTATCTGTTAATTATTATCAATTAAGATAGCAATAGAAAACACCACTATAAAGTTTTCACATATGATTCACATACATGTTGCAAAGACAAATATATTGTTATATGTATAGCATGTAACACAATTTTTGAAACCCTAGTATAAAAAGATGAAAATGGAATTGAAGAATTCAGAAACAAAAGAAAGCAAAACTTTGTTTATAACACAAATATTTTCTCTCCTAAAATGTTGACTGAATGTGTTTATCAATAGCATCCTGTTGGGAGCCAATAACTCTCACTATTTCATTATTTAAAAATATGGAACTGCTTGTACACAAATTAAAATGTTTCTGTATAATATGTGTTTCATCAGGATTTTTTGTGTATCTTTTTAATGTATATGCTAAAACATTATTCTGGATCAGTATCTACCAATTCTCTAGATGGATAATGGATTTTATTCATTCCCAGGTATTTTATTTCTTAAACTATTAGCAAATTTGCCTCTTTTGTTATTGCTGTTGGTTGGTTGGATGAATGGGTGGTTGTGTGCTTTGACACATTTATTAAAGGTTAACGTTTTTAGAGATTTAGAAAAAATAATGTCCTCAGGAAGCTAAAGTAATTGAAACCCTAGGTACTGATAGTGCTATTACTTATTAAATTTATCTCAAACATTATAGGTTGTCTGTGTTAAATGACTCATCAGTATGTCTTGGACAATATTTTGGTAAATAGAATAATATTTAATTTGAAAGTACTA
This sequence comes from Rhinopithecus bieti, assembly GCF_001698545.2. NCBI lineage: Eukaryota > Metazoa > Chordata > Mammalia > Primates > Cercopithecidae > Rhinopithecus > Rhinopithecus bieti. The sequence goes on along the minus strand of NW_016821595.1, from coordinate 36,713 downwards.
ATAAATTCAGCATAGATTTTCACTTTATGTATTTTCTATAATGAAAAGTCCAAAATACTATTTTTATGAAGCACGGGATGGGGGTCACAGAGTGCTTTAGAAGTCCAGGGGATAGCTTAGTTGACTAGAAGTAGCACTTCCAAAGCAGCAGTGTGATTTGAAGAGAAAGGAGAATAAAAATTTACAAATATTTATTGAATAGTAATACAGTTTGTCTGTGTCCTCACCCAAATCTCATCTTGAATTCCCACATGTTATGAGAGGGTCCCAGTAGGAGGTAATTGAATTATGGGGTCAAGTCTTTCCTGTGCTGTTCTCCTGATAGTAAATAAGTCTCATGAGATCCAGTGGTTTTAAAAAGGAGAATTTGCCTGCACAAGCTCTTTTTACCTGCCGCCATCCATGTAAGACTTGACGTGCTCTTCTTTGCCTTCCACCATGATTGTGAGGCCTCCCCAGCCATGTGGAACTGTAAGTCCATTACATCTCCTTTTCTTCCCAGGCTTGGGTATGTCTTTATCAGCAGCGAGAAAATGGACTAATTCAAATGGGTACTGTTTGGGACTGACTTCACATGGTAGAACTGGTAGGACCTTGAATGTTGTAACTGCAGGTTTTTCTCCCCACTTGGCCTCTGCAGATAAGGTCCCATGGCCAAACCACACTCTTTTTCAAACAGACCAGATGAGGTTCCTACTTAGTACTGAGTATTGTATTTCTGTTTCCTGCCAGGATGCAGAACTACTCAAACAAACCAATCACATTCTCCCATAGGACCAAGGAAAATTCAACCACTTAATTCCACAATGTCTGCCCCATATATCTCCTCTGGTTTACTCTGTTCTCAAATGCAATCCCTATGTGGCTCCACCTGGTGTGCAATGTCCTCTGTCTCTGGGCTGTCAGTATATATGACAAATTAACTTCTGTCAGTTTCACTTTTTTTCCAATTTGGGTGTTCTGTGTTCAAACTTACATATCCCTCACTGATAGGGTAAAGAGGGGTGATAATTATGTGAGGTAATGCATGTTAATTAGGTAGATTTAGCCATTCTACAACTTCTATGTACCTCAAAACATCATATTGTATGTGATAAATCCAATTTTATCTGTCAACTTAGAAATAAAATTTTATAAATATATTTGGGGAAAGTATGTAGATTTTCATTGCAGAGAAGTTATTAAAAAAAGAGTGGAATAAAAAAGTAATTTTAGACAAATGATAAGACCCATAAAAGTATGGGAAATATTTTTTTGACAGAATACTATTACTTGAGAATATTCTACAGGCTAAGGTCTGAATGTTGTGTCTTCCTAAAACTCATATCTTGAATGCCAATGTGATGATTTTAGAAGATATGACATTTGGGAGGTGATTAGACTCTGAAGGTGAAGTCTTCATAAATGGGATTAGTCCCCTTATTAAAAAGTCCTCAGATAGCTGCCTTGTCCCTTCTACCATGAGAGGACACAGCTAGAAAACACCATCTAAGAACCAAAAACCAGGCTCTCATCAGCCACTAAATCTGCTGGCAACATGATCTTGGATTTCCCAGCCTCCAGAATTCTGAGAAATAAACCTTTTGCTTTTTATAAGCTACCCAGTATGTGGCATTTTGTTGTAGAAGCCCACACGAACTAAGACACAATGTGAGAAAAATAATATATGAGAAATCTATATGAGAAAATGCAGAAGAGAAAAACATGACAGATTCTAGAAACAAAAAGACACTCAATGTTTATTGCAGTATACACCAAGGTAGTATACACCAAGTATGCTTTATTAAGGAATTTGAACATGATTCTAAATGCACTGAATCCCATTAAAAGAATGCAATATTGTCAAATAATCTTTCATGCTGATATATTATGATCCCTGAAGTTTGGAGAATTGAAAGAAGTGAGAAAATTGAAGGAAGGCACACAATATCCATATTACCCTCATTGGTGATGTTTATTTAGATCACATAGTCTAGGTGTTATCCCAGGTATACACTGGGTAGTAAAAGCAAGGTTTGAGGAGATACTTTAATATTATCCAATTATACTTAACATCCCTCCCATGGATTTAGCAATTACTGATGATTCTTATCTATCTATGCCAGTCTTTACAGTAATGTTTACAAAATAATGATCTTCCAATTACAGCATTGCTATCACATTCAGTAGTCAGCAACCAGCATTCTATAGCCTCATTTAAAAAAAAAAAAAATTGTACTCTATATCTATCTATCTATCTATCTATCTATCTATCTATCTATCTATTTATCTATCTATGTATCTATCTGAACATGTGCACATGAATTCTTATTGTTGAAACATTTATAGCTTATTACGGTCCACATCATTATGATGTTAAATGTTCCTCAGGTTTGAATAGCGGAAGCATCTTCCAGCTGGTTCACACACATTCCCCAACATTTTTTTTTAACTCCCTTAATTTCTGGCATAAAATGATATTCCAAAGTCTTCCTGTATCTCCCCCATCCTAGCATCAAGTTTCCTTCCTTAGAAAGAGCTAAGAAATATATATGTGTATACTATACATAAATTTTAATAGATATGTGTACAGATATAATTGTACAAATATATGTGTGTACACCCACACATATGCATACACACACACACACACTCCATTCTTGCAATTGCACAGTTTCCTTTCTTCCACTGTGTGAACTCTTCTTTCAAACATCAACCCATTTTATCATCTGTTCAATTCAATATAACACACCTAAAATAATTTCAAAATTGCTTTACCCATACAACCATAAAAAATATGTTAAAATCTTTTAGAATTTGATTGCAGTGGCCACCCCTCATAAAATAATGAAAATCAAAACAAAACTGATGTTAAACATTAAATTAATGTGTTTACAAGCTATTGGATTGTTTCCCTGACCACCACCCTTTTAGTGTGGTTGTGCTATTCATTTGTGAAACTATTAGGTTCAGGTTGACTTGCTTGATTTTGATTCTCTTTTTTTCTGTTTTTCATTCCTGTTGATGTACACATTAGCATGCTTCAAAAGTCAAAAGAACTGAAAACTGTACTTAGAGAGAAATCATTCATCCTTCCCTTTTTACCTTCCACTATATCCCCATATCTCATGTTAGTATCCAATTTATTTGTTTTATCTTTCCTGTGTTTCTTTCCATAAAGATGTGACGATATATTTATATTTTCTTATTTCCCCTTTTAACAACAGTTTTCATAATAAACCTACTATTTGCATTTTGCTATTTCCACTAAGCAATGTATGTTTGAAATCATCTATTTCAATTAAGGTTTGTAATTGTAAGTTTTTTTAAAAAATGTTTGTTTTCCTATACTTATTTTCACGTGATTTCACAGTGTAGTGTAGAAAAGCATCGCTTTCCAAAATTATTTAGTATTCGTCACTCAAATATTAAAAGACTTTGTGTTTTCCTGACCTATTGTTACTCTCAGATGAGGAACAGTTAAGATCATATAGAGTCAGTTAAAGATACAAGAAATATTCTCGGCCGGGCGCGGTGGCTCAAGCCTGTAATCCCAGCACTTTGGGAGGCCGAGGCGGGCGGATCACAAGGTCAGGAGATCGAGACCATCCTGGCTAACATGGTGAAACCCCGTCTCTACTAAAATACAAAAAACTAGCCGGGCGAGGTGGCGGGAGCCTGTAGTCCCAGCTACTCCGGAGGCTGAGGCAGGAGAATGGCGTAAACCCGGGAGGCGGAGCTTGCAGTGAGCTGAGATCCGGCCACTGCACTCCAGCCTGGGCGACAGAGCAAGACTCCGTCTCAAAAAAAAAAAAGAAAAGAAAAGAAATATTCTCATTTTCCTTAGAGAACAGAGTGATCTACTGTGTTGGCTAAAGATGCTAGTCATTAAGTTAATGGATTTTATAACAAATGTCATTTGTTATATATTTAATCACAGTTTATTCAAGATTTATTGAATCTATAAGCTATATAGTTCTATTTGCAGGTGATAGTAATGATTATATTCATTGCATTTTCAAGGTATGAAAGCAAATTAGATAAAAGTAAAGATACCTGGAGTTAAATAGAAATATTAATAGTTTAAACCAATCATACAAAGGACTATATTTACATAATTATCTTAAATAAATTCTGTTTATTTTTGGCTTTATTTGAGCTATTGGAATTTGCTTGAAGCATATTATATCCTATTTATTCTGCAGGACCTTGTATACTTATTTTGCCAGTTTGCTAATTTTTTTGCCTATCTGAGGTTAGTAATCTAAAATATTTTAACAGTTGTATTCTTCTCTAGTTTTATAATTGTCATTTCAAGAATATTACATAAATGGAATCATGCATTATATAACCCTCAGAGACTGACTTTTTAATTTAGCATAATTCCTTGGCTATTCATGAACCTTTTTGTGTATGTCAATAGATTGTTCCTTTTATTTTTGAGCAATATTCCGTGATATGAATGTACCATGGTTTGTTAAAGGACATGTTTTTTGTTTTGTTTTGTTTTCCAATTTTAGATTATTATGAATAAAGCTCCTATGAACAATTGTGCCCAAGTTTTTGTGTAAAAAATAAGTTTTCATTTTTCTCAGATAAATGTCCAGGACTACAATTTCTGAGTGACATAGCAATTGCATATTTAATTTTATGCAGACAGACTGTAAACCTGAGAGACAATACCATTTTACGTTTCCACCAACAGCGTATCAATGATCCAATTTCTCTGTATTCTCACAAGCATACGGTGATATCATTTTTTTTTTTTTTTGATTTTTTACTTTAGTGACTCTGATAGGTGTGATATTTAATAGGGTTCTTATTTTGGTTTTAATTTGTATTTGTTGATTTATAAAATAATTGAACATTTTTCATATGCTTATTTGACATCCATATACCATTCTCAGTGAAATGTCTGTTCTATCTTTTGAATATTTCTAGTTGAACTTTTAAAAATTGTTTTACTGTTGAGTTTTGATACTTCTCAATATATATTCTAGTAGTAGTTATTTATTAGATATGTAGTTTGCAAATACTTTATCTATCTTTGTAGATTGTTTCTTCATTCTCTTCACATGAGCTTTCACAGAGCAAAGTTTTCATTTTTGATGAGGTTCACATTATCAAATGTCTGCCATCCACATTATCAAATGTCTGTTGTTTATGGATCATGCTTTTGATATCAAGTAAGAATACTTCGCTTAGTGCTATAACCTAAAGGTATTCTCCATTTTTTCTAAGATTTCAAAGTTTTACATTTTACATTTAATTCTGTGATTAATTTTCCCCCCTTTTTTTTTTTTTTTTT
>NW_016821595.1:11975-31124 GCF_001698545.2 Rhinopithecus bieti | reverse complement strand
GACCTCGTGATCCGCCCGTCTCGGCCTCCCAAAGTGCTGGGATTACAGGCTTGAGCCACCGCGCCCGGCCTCTGTGATTAATTTTCAACTAACATTTTGTATAAGATGTAAAATTTAGGTCAAGTTTTATTTTATTCTCTTATTGATACCAAATTGTTCCAGCATTATTTGTTGAAAAGACTATTCTTTATCCATTGAATTCTTTCTACACCTTTATCAAAAATCAGTTTAGCATATTTGTGTGGATCTCTTTCTAGGTTCTCTATTCAGTTCTACCAATCTGTGTGTCTATTCCTCTGTGAATACTACACTGTTTTGATTAATGTAGCTATATAACAAGCCCCAGTATCAGGTTCAGTGATTATTCCCACTCTATTTTTCTCTGCCAAGAGTTTTTTTGGGCGAGGACCCTTTCCTTTTCAAATAGATTTTAGGAAAAAACTTGTAAATGTCTACAAAAACTTTGATTAAATTTTTATAAGAATTGCATTCGACCTATAGATTAGTTTAAGGAAATTGACTTTTACTTTGTTGAGCCTTCCAATCCATGCACATGATATACATCTCCATTTATTTAAATATTCTTTGATTTGTTTCATGAATGTTTTGTAATTGTAAGCTTGACAACTCTGGACTCAGAAAATCTGAGATAGGTCTCAGTTAATTTAGGAAAGTTTGTTTTGGGCCGGGCACGGTGGCTCATGTCCGTACTCCTAGCACTTTGGGAGGACAAGGCAGGCGGATCATGAGGTCAGGAGATCGAGACCCTCCTGGCTAACACCATGAAACTCTGTCTCTACTAAAAATACAAAAAATTAGCTGGGCGTGATGGTGGGTGCCTGTAGTCCCAGTTGCTTGGGAGGCTGAGGCAGGAGAATGGCATGAACCTGGGAAGTGGAGCTTGCGAAGAGTACAGATAGCGCTACTGCACCGCAGTCCAGATGGGCTACAGAGAGAAACTAGGTCTCAAAAAAATAATAATAATGAAGTAAAAAAAAAAAAATTAAAAAATAGAAGTTTATTTTGCCATGGTTGAAGATTCATGTCCATAACACAGCCTTAGGAAGTCCTGGTGACATGTGCCCAAGGTAGTCAGGGTACAGCCTGGTTGTATACATTTTAACGAGACATGAGACATCAATCAATATACGTAAGAAGTACATTGGTTTGGTCTGGAAATGCGAACAACTCAAAGCAAAGGCAGGAAGGCTCAAAGCAAGGAGGAGGCTTCCAGGTCACAGGGAGGTGAGAGACAAATGGTTGCATTCTTCTGTGTTTCTAATTAGCCTTTCCAAAGGAGGCAATCAAATATGAATTTATCTCAATGAGCAGAGGGATAACTTTGAATAGAATGGGAGGCCAGTTTCCTTAAACAGTACACAGCTTTCAATTTTCCCTTTAGCTTAGTGATTTTGGGGGACCAAGATATTTTCTTTTCACAGGATCCTATATATGTATTGCTAAATGCAAATCTAAGTATTTACTTTTATTTGGAATGACTGTAGAAGCATTGTGTTTTTAATTTCATTCTTGGCAAGCTATTTAACTTGGGGCTGTGGTCTTATGTCCTGGAACACAGCTAAAATTACTTAGTAGTTCTCTGAGTTTTTGAAAATTTATTGGAATTTTTTGTATAGATAATCAGGTCATCTGCAAACACATAGAGCTTTATTTCTTCATTTTAAATCTGTATCTTTCCTTACACCTTGATTAGAATGTTTTGCACTAAGTTGAGAAAGAGTGATGATGAGCATTGTCATCCTTGCCTTCTTCTCATTCTTAGAGGAAAAAATTTCAGTCTTTCATTACTGTGTGGTTTAGCTGAAGGTTTTTGTGGACACATTTTATCAAATAGAGGTAATCTCCCTTTATTCCTAAACTGCTTGCAATTTATATTATGAATGGGTGTTGGATTTTGTCAAATTATTTTCTGAATATATTAATATAATCATACAACTTTTCTTTTTACTATGCCAATATAATGGAGTCCATTGGTTAACCTTTTTTTTTTTTTTTTTTTTTTACTCTGGTCATCCAGACTAGAGTGTAATGGTGTAATCTCGGCTTACTGCAACCTCAGGCCCCTGGGTTCAAGCAATTCTTCTTCCTCAGCCTCCAGAGTAGCTGGGATTACAGGCATCTGCCACCATACTCAGCTAATTTTTTGTATTTTTAGTAGAGATGGGGTTTCACCATGTTGGTCGGGCTGGTCTTGAATTCCTGACCTCAGGTGATCCACCCACCTCAGCCTCCCAAAGTACTGGGATTACAGGTGTGAGCCACCGTGCCTGGCCCATTGGTTAATTTTAATATGCTAGATCAGTCTTGAAAATCTGGTATAAACTGTCCTTTGTCATGGTGTATAATACTTTTCATATATTGTCAAATTGGGTCTGGTAATATATTGTTGAGGATTTTTATGTTGAAATTTACGAGAGAGATAGGTTTTTAAATTCTATTTTTTACTCTCTCCACCTACTTTTGATATGAGGGTAATACTGTCTTCAAAAGAATTGTGAAGTGTTCTACATTGCTGTTGATGGAAAGAGTCAATCTCTAAAATATTTGAAGAGATTTATTCTGAGCCATTTTCTATTTTGTATGAATGACACAACCCCAGAATGAACATCCTAAGAATGTTCCCAAGGTGGTTGGCCTACAGCTTGGTTTTACATGTTTTAAGGAGATATAAGATATCAATCAATACATGTAAGATATACATTGGTTAGGTCTGGAAAGGTGAAACAACTAAAAGTGGGATTGTGGGGGGTGGGAAGGAGCCACTTCCAGGTCATAGGTGGATTCAAAGATTTACTCATTGACAGTTGGTTGAAAGTGTTTATCTAAAGTCCTACAATCAACGCAAGGGGATGCCTAGGTTAAGATAACGTGTTGTGGAGACCAGGATTCTTATTGTGTCTGGAATTTATTCCTTCCGGTGGGTTCTTGGTCTCGCTGACTTCAAGAATGAAGCCTCAGACCTTTGCAGTGAGTGTTACAGCTCTTAAAGATGGTGTGTCTGGAGTTTGTTTCTTCAGATATTCAGATGTGTCCCGGGCGTTTCTTCCTTCCGGTGGGTTTGTGGTCTCGCTGACTTCAAGAATGAAGCCGCGGACCTTCGCGTGAGTGTTACAGCTCTTAAAGGTGATGCAGAGCCAAAGAGTGAGAAACAACAAGATTTATTGTGAAAAGCTAAAGAACAAAACTTCCACAACATGGAAGGGGGCATGAGCAGGTTGCACAGCTGGCTGGGGTGGCCAACTTTTATTCCTTTGTTTTGGCCCTGTCCTGCTGATTGGTCCATTTTACAGAGCACTGATTGGTCCATTTTACAGAGTGCTGATTGGTCCATTTTACAGAGTGCTGATGGGTGCTTTTACAATCATTTAGCTAGACACAGAGCACTGACTGGTGCATTTTTACAGAGTGCTGATTGGTGCATTTATGATCCTTTAGCTAGACAGAAAAGTTCTCCAAGTCCCCACTCCACCCAGGAAGTCTAGCTGGCTTCACCTCTCATTATTATGTAGATGAAACCTCCAGGTAGCAAGCTTCATAGGGAATAGATGGTAAGTATTTCTTATCAGACTTAAAAAGGTTCCAGACTCTTATTTAATTCTCTCCTACAGCAGGGAAAATACCTGTAAGGGGAAGGGGATTACCCACAGAATGTACACTTTCTGCACAAGAGATAGCTTTTCAGGACCATTTCAAAACATGTCAAATAAATATATTTTGGGGTAAAATCATTTGATTTATTTTAGGACCTTCTGTCATGTTGGTATCTTATTATTACAAAGAGACTTCTCTGCCAGTCTTAAGGTCTCTGTTTTAGTGTTAATGCTGGTCAGTTGTGCTGGTCAGAATTCCAGAGGGAGGAGGATATAATGAGGCATGTACAACTACCCGTTCCTATCATGACCTGAACTGTTGTTTCAGGTTAACTTTGTAACACCTTTGGCCCAGAGGGAGGGTCCATTCAGTTGGTTGGGGGCTTAGAATTTTATTTTTGGTTAACAGTGTAATATTTTTTGAAAAAAATGTGTAAAATTGCTGTCAATTTTCCTTTAAATATGTGGTAGAATTGTCCTGTGAACTTATTCAGCCTGTAGATCTCTCTTTTTGAGATCTTTTAAATAACAAATTCTGTTTAATTTTAAGGTGGAGTCTAGCTATGTTGCACAGGCTGGTCTTGAACTCGCAGGCTCAAGGAATCCTTCAGCCTCAGCCTCCTGAGTAGTTGGGACTACAGGCGTGTGCCAGCACACCAGGCTACAAATACATTTTTAAATGGTTACAACTCTAGTCATATTATATGTTTCATTGTGGTTGAATTTTGTTGCTTATAGTTTTCAAGAAATTGGTACAATTTATTTAATTATCAAATTTGTGAGTGTAAAATTATTCAGATATCCACTTATTTTTCTTTTAATAGCTGTAGAACCTGTAGTAATGTGGTTGTTTTATTCTTAATGAAGAAATTTGTGTTTACTCACTTTATGTTTGTTATTCTTGTTGGAAGTTTATCAGTTTTATTGATTTGTTTTGTACATGGCTTTTGCTTATTTACTTTTCTTGATTGTTTTATAATTTCGATTTCTTTGAATTTTGCTCTTGTGAACCCCAAACATTTGAGACAGATCTCAGTTAATTTAGAAAGTTTATTTTGCCAAGGTTGAGAACACATGTCTGTGACACATCCCCAGGAAGTCCTGACAACATGTATCCAGGGTGGTCAGGGCACAGTTTGGTTGTATACATTTTAGGAAGACATAGGACATCAGTAGATATATGTAAGATGAACATTGTTTCTGTCTGGAAAGGCAGGACAACTAGAAGCAAAGACAAGACAACTCAAAGCCTCAAAGCAGGGAGGGGGCTTCCAGGTCATAGGTAAATAAGAGACAAAGGTTGGATTCTTTTGAGTTTCTAACTAGCCTCTCCAAAGGAGGTAATCAGATATGCACTTATCTCAGTGAGCAGAGGGGTGACTCTAAATAGAATTGGAAACAGGTTTGTCCTAAGCGGTTCCCAGCTTGAATTTTCCCTTTAGCTTCCTGATTTGGGGGCCTCAAGGTTTATTTTCCTTTCACACTCTTATCTTTATTGTTCTCTTCTGCTTACTTGGGTTTATTACAATTTTCTTTTTGTAATTTTTTGAAGTAAGAACTTAAGTTACTGAAGGTATTAATTGGAGAATTAACCTCTTTTGTGTGTGTGTGATAAGGTCTCATTCTGAAATTTTTGTCTGGGGTACAGTGGCATGATCATAGCTCACTGTAACCTCAAACTGCAGGGTTCAAGGGATACTCCTGCCTCAGTCTCCCAAATATCACATTTCTAATGTAAGTCTTTGGTGCTATAAAGTTCCCTCTTATCACTCCTTCATGTAAATCTCACATATTTTATAAGTCTTGCTTTGACTTTCATTCTGATATTTTCTTTTAATGAAGACTTTTCCTATGACTCATAAATTATTTAAAAGTGTGTTTCTAAAACTCCTATGAGGTTAATAATTTCCTGTTGTTTTTCTGGTATCAATTTATAATTTAATTACATTATTATCAGTGAACACACTGTATAATTTCAATTCTTTTAAATTTCTTTATAGTGTTTAAGTCCTAAGGTATGCATAATATTGTTTAATGTTTCAAGTTACATTCATTTCCTAACAATAATTATTTTACAATTACCACAAAACTGAGTGTCTTAAAACATCAGAAATGTATCATCTGAAAGTGCTGAACACTAGTAAGTCTAAAAGTAGAATTAGCGGTACAATGCTCCCCCCGAAATCTCCAAGAGAAACTTTTCTTGGCTCTTCCTAGCTTCTGATGATTGGTCAGCAATCTTTGGCCTTCCCTGGTTTGTGGATGTTATCACTCTTATCCTCTGTCTTCATATGGCATTCTCCCTGTGTTCCTGTCTATGTCACTTCTCCTCTCATAAAGATATCACTCATATTGGATTAGGGACCCAGCCTACTCCATTATGGCTTCATTTGTGCTACTTTTATCTACACAATGGTCCGATTTTCAAACGAAGTCACACTTGAAGGTTCGGAGGTACTGGGGAAAAAGATTTCAACTCTTTTTTTTTGTTTTCTGGTGGGGTAGAGGGGAGTGTTACATTTCAACCCATAATACATGGACTCTTACAAACAAATCTGCTGTTATTGGTTGGGTTATTTTATATAGGTCAATTAGATCCTGTTGGTAGATTATGTGATTTAACCTTCTATATCTGTAGAATTTCCGTCTAATAGTTCTTTTAATTGCTGATGGGGTCGTTGAAGTCCTCCAGCTATAATTGTGAATTCCTCTGTTTCTCCTATCAGTTCTATCAGCTTTTGCTTTATGTATTCTGTGGATCTGTTTTATTCATAGTTACACATTTGGGATTGTTTTGCCTAACAATTTACCTCATTTGTTAATGCATTAATGTTAATGCATTAACCCTTTCATCACCATGTAATGTCCCTCTTGGTGCATAATATTTTTTGTTTGTTTTGAAGTTTACTTCATATGAAATATCAATTTAGCCACTCCTGCTTTTTATATATAATATTTGCATGCTGTACATATTTCCATTATTTCACTTGTATGGTTCCTTTGCCATTGAATTTGAAGTAAAAATCTTGTAAGCAACATGTAGTCTGGTCATTCTTTAATATTCATTTTGCTAATTTCTGTCTCTTGTTTAGTGTATTTAGACCACTTACATTTAAAATGACTATTGATATATTAGCATCTAAATGTGCCACTTTCTTATTATATATTTGTTTACTCTGGATCTCAATATATAATAAAAAAGTGGCACATTTAGATGTTAATATATCAATATTACTTGAGGTCACTTGAACTTATCTTTTGTTCATGATTCTATCTTCATTTATTTATGGTGTTTTTGAGTACAGTCAGCTCTTGTATATGTGGTTTGCACATTCCTGGATTCAACCAAACATTAATGGAAAATATATTTTTTTAATTGCACTTGCACTGAACACCTATAGACATTTTTCTTTTGTCATTATTCTCTAAACAATATAGTGTAACAACTATTTACATGACATTTTCACTTTATTAGGTATGATAAGTAATCTAGAGATGATTTAAAGTATACAGGAGGATTTGTGTAGGTTATATGCAAACACTATGTCATTTTATATTAAGGACTTAAGGATCCCTGGATTCTGATATTCAAAGGAGGGTCTGCAATCAATCTCTCGTAAACACCAAGGGACCATTGTGTATCTCTTTATACAGTTTTGATAGTGATGGCTCTGGGTATTACAATATACCTATGCATTTTACCATTCTGAGTACAATGTGCGAGAAACTCAGTTCCATTTAGTTTTTATCTTCCTCATATTTAAATATAATTTTCTTGAGTATCAGATAGTACTATACATTTTGTTTCAATTAATAAATATTATGTATAAACTCATGAGAAGTGAGAGAGTATATTACATATTGATATACTCATATTCCTGACTCTTTATGTATAGTTTCTTCTTCCTGGAGTTCCATGACTCTACCTTTTGTCATTTTTTTCTGGATTTGGGGTTAAGTCATCTGATTGTATTAATCCCCTTCCTTCCTCATCACTATTTCAATAATATTAATCTCACACTGTGTTTCACATAATGCTCTCATTGAGTTTAAAAATAACTGAAAATAACTCTTAAAATATGTATTATTCCAAATTCATAAATTATATACATTTTTTTCTTCAAGGAAGCCATCCCAGATATGTCAGAAAACATATGATATTTTAGTTATCCTCATATATATGTGGGAATGCACACTTTCAGTTACATATCAATGTGAAAAGAATCCTATTGGGCGGTACACCGTCAGTTAACCATGAGAAATATGACTTTATAGATAAGATCAAACAGAAAAAGAAAGTGTGGAGAAAAAAAGATGTGGCATAAAAGACTTTAAAAATCAAGAACTCTGTGTGATGAAAAGGTAAAAAAACAGCATTGAAATTAGGCAATCAATGCTTTAGTTTTAAAAAAACATTGATTTACCTAGGAAAGTTATGGCAACAATTCAAATAATGAGGAGAACAAACAAAACATAAATAAAAACAGTACTACTGAACTTAAGTTCTATGTGCTTGCATGCCTGTTTATGTATACTGAATAAGCTATAGTAAAATATTAGCCTCTTCAAACCTTACAGTTAATTCAACCTATTTTAACAGTTGCCCATTTATAATCAGTTGATGACATTGCAACATTTTAAAATTATAGAGAAATAATTTATAAAAATCAAAGTGATACTTTTGCAGCAGAAAGTTTAAAGATTTTGATCTATTGACTACACACCTGATATTTGGTATAGGCCCTAATTTTAATTTTAACCAGAATAGAATAGCTATATTTTTAAATGTTTATTTTGTATACACAAAAGCAAAGTCAGGAGGTGAGTAACTACGTAGAGAATGTGCACTTGTAGGCCAAGCATGGTGCCTCACATTTGTAATCACAGCACGTTGGGAGGCCAAGGTGGGCAGATCATCTGAGGTCAGGAGGTCAAGACCAGACTGGGTAACATGGCACAACCCTGTCTCTACCAAAAATAGAAAAATTAGCCAGGTGTGGTGGTGCGTGCCTGCGATCCCAGCTACTTGGGAGACTGAGGTGGGAGAATCACTTGAACACGGGAGGTGGAGGCTGTAGTGAGCCGAGATCGAGCCAATACACTCCAGCCTGGGCAACAGAAACAGAGTGAAACTCCATCTAAATTAAAAAACAAAAAACAAACAAACAAACAAACAAAAATCAAGAACGTGCACTTGTAGATGCAATGTCATTTTAAGAACAGTTTTCAATATACAAACCCTTTTATAACTACATGCCAATTTTTTCACTAAGTAAGGTTGACACAGTTTCAAATTGCATTTTAAATGGAATTAAACTGACACACATTTTACATGAGGAGGGTTTGTTGAATTTTATAAATTTGTTTTATTCCATTTTCTTAATATCAATTTATAAAATAAATATATAAAAATATGTGGTGTTAACATAAATTTAGGAAAATGATCTTTATAATATTTTATTCTTAATTACTTATTCAAATAATCACACCAGCATTCATGCACAAATTTATGAATTCCTGAAATCCTCAATTTGTCATTTTAATTTTCAAAGATGTTTTTATTTGGTGGGTTAAAACTTTAGAGTACTAGGTTATGAATCATAATATTCATAAAACTAAATTCCCAAGCATAATTTTTATTATATTCAATTTAAGAAAACTTGACAATTGGTTATATCTTTAGCGACTCATCACATTGATATATAATTTAATTATAAATATTACATTAAACAATCCTAAAACAATAATAATTGACACCAGCTCAGAGTCGACCTGGGTGGCAGTCTGAGAACTTTTTTTCAGAATCATAGTTATATTTCTCAGGTTGTTGTATTGAATAACATATAATAATATTTGCTTCTTTGATTCTAACTTGTAGTATTAGAACACATACATATTCTTACATGTCCTCAAGTTTTTAAGACTCATGACTTGGGCCACCTGTCCCTTGGACTGTAATGATTCCTCTTCTTACTTACTTGTTATTTCCACCCACAAGTGCCTGATTATAGATCTCCAAAAAGATCCCTGATGCCAGTGTCTGAGCATGTATTCTTTCTATGAGATTACAGCGTGTCTGACACTGACTTACCTGTAATCATTCGTTGCATAGTGTTAATGAAGAGTTTGGGCTCTGGAGCTGTGAACTGCTTATCTGGGATTTAAATTTTCATTTATTATGTTTTTTTTTCTGTGTGATTCTTGGGCAAGTTACTAAAGTGTGTATTTATTTATATCTAAAATAAAACAGTTGAGTACGTATACCTAAATTATATTTTTAGAAATAATTGAGTAAGTTTTTGTAAGATATTTGAATTGCCTATCACTCCTAAGACTATTGTAAAATTTTAATCATTTTATTTTAAATATCATGCATTCGTCTTTCCTTTTTTAATATTTTTGATATAAGACTCGAATTTTCAAAGGTAAGACTAGTTTTTTTTTTTTTTTTTTAATTTTTTTAATCTAGATATCCACAGTGCCAAATGAAATAAGACACATGGTAAGTATTTAATTGAATTTTGAATAAATGATCACATACGAACTTTCTTAAAGCAATCTAAATTGCAAGACTTTAATAAGCATCTCAAAGAGGTAGTTTTTTGTTTGTTTGTTTTTTGTTTTTTTTTAATTGACGATTCCTATGCATCAGTATAGGCTTATGGAACGATAGAGTCCAGGATTGAAGGATTTAGCAGTTCCTCAATATTTAAAAAGTTTTGATGTATATTGATCAATGTTAGTGCAGACATTAATTTTCCTGTTCTTTTACATACCTAAAGATATTAAATACTCCCAGAATAATAAATAAATAAATTGAGTGCATTTATTAAGTGGTTTTCACTTTCTAGTTCTTCACAATACATGTTTTTTTCTCACTTTTAATTTGCAACCTGAACCTTCATCAATTTGGGATGAATAATCACTTCTGACTTGTAGCTAAAATGATCACAGATTACCATGGAGTAATTTTGGCACTGAAACCCATCCTCAGATGAAAACTATATAGAATATACAAATTTCTACCATAATGCATATATATGTTTATATCACATATAATTTATTATTTTGAGATATTTAGGTTTTAAGTTACAATTACGAATAAGTTATATACATTAATATATCATTTGTCTTCTGAGGTAGATATTAATGTTCTTTTAAAATAAAGTGACCGTGGAAGCAAGAATTTAAGTAGTTTTCAATGTCACAGCTACAAAGGGCAAAGATTAGTATTTGAAAATAAAATAACCCGAGTCTTAATTTCAACCTGATATATACTATATTATTCTGCATAGATACTAAAAATCTTCTATGAACAAAGTTTGGACTCTTAGTATATTTTCTTAGCTGTACTCTCCACTTGTAAAATTATTATTTTTTCTTTTTTTCCTACATCCATGGAGAAAGAAGAAAGATTTAATGTCAATATATGCTGAAATTTAATGTAGATTTAAATAGTGGAAGAATCAATATAAATTTTGAGAAACCTAGAGAGGAAAATGTTTGCTCTACACTGGAATCAAATTTTAATGATTAGAAATATTTCATAATTCAAAAAAAAAGACTTTTCTGATAGCCCTCCTAGTTATGGCTCATCAGACATCAGGTAAATTTATCTCAACAATTCTATGAACAAGTTAACCACGCTGGAATGGGTTTTTATTATATGAATTCTAATTTCCTTCTAAGTACTCTCTATCTCTCACATAATGCAAAGTATGAAATGGTGGCAAGCTACATAAATTCTTTAATAAATTAATACCAGGTACACCAGGTGCTCTTGAAAACCAGTGGGGAACATGTTTCTGGCACTGCATGAGTCCATTCTTGCATTGCTATATAGAAATACCTGAGGCTGTGTAATTTATAAGAAAATAAGGTTTATTTTGGCTTATGGTTCTTCAGTCTGTACAGGAAATGTGGTGCCAACATCTGCTTCTTGTGAGGGTCTCAGGAGACTTACAATCATGGAAGAAGGCAAAGGGGAACCAGCATGTCACATGGCAAGAGAGGGAGCAAGAGAGAGGAAGGGGCGGTCCTAGACTCCTTTGAACAACCAGATCTTGCACGAGCAATAAGTGAATAAGAATTCACTTATCACCAAAAGGATGGTGTTAAAGCCATTCATGAGAGATCTGTTTCTATGAGCCAATCACCTCCCACCAGGTCCCACCTCCAGTATTGGCAATCACATTTCAACATGACACACAGGGGCCTGTTGGGGGATGGGAGAGGGATAGCATTAAGAGAAATACCTAATATAAATGACAAGTTGATGGGTGTAGCAAACCAACATGGCACATATATACCAACATGGCACATATACACCAACATGGCACATATGCATATATATAAAAACCCTGCACATTGTGCACATGTACCCCAGAACTTAAAGTATAATAATAATAATAAAAAGAAATTTGGAGGGGAGAAACATCCAAACAACGTCATTCTACCTATAGCCTCTCAAATCTTATGTCCTTCTCACATATCAAAATACAATAATGCCTTTGCAATATGTCACCAAATCTTAACTCATTCCAGCATTAACTCAGAAGTCTCAAGTCCAGTCTCATCTGAAGATGAGTTCTTCCTATCAATTTGCCAGTGAGACCAAAATCAAATTATGTATTCCTAAGATACAACGGTGGTACCAGCATTGGGTACATATTTTGATTCCAAAGGGGAGAAACTGGTCAAAAGCAAGGGGCAATACGCACCACACAGGTCTGAAACTCAGTAGGACAGTCATTAAGTTTTAAAGCTCCACGATAATTTCCTTTGATTCCATGCTTTACATGCAGGGCATAGTGGTGTGATGGGTGAGCTTCCAACACCTTGGGCAGCTCTGCCCCTGTGGCTTTGACGGATGCACCTCATGGGCCTTCTCTAATGGGTTAGAGTCCAGAGCTTCTGGCTTTTCTAGGCTAAGGATGCAAGCTGCAGCTGTCTTTACTAATCATGGGCAGAAAATGGCAACCCCCTTCCTACCCCTTCCCACAGCTCTACTAGGCAATGCCCTGTTTAGGATTCTGTATGGGGACTCCAACCTCACATTTCCCCTTGGTGCTGCCCTAGTAGAGCCTCTGTATGTGGACTCTGTCCCTGTGGCAGTCTTCTGATCAGGTACCCAAGCTTTTCCATAACCCCCCTGAAATCTATGTGGAAGCTTCCAAGTCTCCTTTACTTTTATATTTCGTGTGCCTGCAGGCTTAACACTATGTGGAAGACACCAAGGCTTATGGTTTGCACCATCTGAAGCAGTGGACCCTTTGAGCCTGAGCTCCTTTGAGCTGAAGCTGGAGCCAGAGTGACAAGAATGTGGAGAGTCATGCCTTGAAGCTGTGCAGGGCAGTGGGGCACTGGGCCTGGCCTCTGAAATCATTCTTTACTCTTAGGCTTCTGGGCCTATGAAGAGACGGTTTGTTCTAAAGACTTCTTGAAATGCCTTTTAGGAAGTCTACCAGTGTCACTCTAGCAAGTCATTTCTCCACAGCCGTCTTGGATCCTTTCTCTACCACAGGGCCAGGCTGCAAAGTTTCAAACTTTTATGCTCTTCCTCCTCATTAAATATAAGTTCCAACTTTAGTCATCTTTTTTTCCTCCTGTATCTTATCATAGGCTGTTAAGGACAGTCAGGCCACATCTTGAATGTTTTGCTGGTTAGAAATTTCTGCCACCAGATACCCTAGGTAATTACTCTGAAGTTTAAATTTCCACAGATCCCTAGGGAATGAACACAATGCCTCCAGGTTATTTGCTAGGGTGTAATCTGGCTGACCTCCAGTTCCCAATAATATCTTCATTTCCATCTGAGATCTCATTAGCCTAGATTTCACTGTCCATATCTCTATCGGAATTTTGGTCACAACAATCGGACCAGTCTCTAAGAAGTTCCTAACTTTTCCTCATCTTCCTGTCTTCCTCTGAGCCTTCCAAATGCTTCCAACTTCTGCCTGTTACCTAATTCCAAAGCCACTTCCATGTTTTCTCATATTTTTATACCAATGCTGTGCTCTAGCTACCAATTTTCTGTGTTAAGCTATAAAGAAATACCTGACGCTTGGTAATTTATAAAGAGGAGAGGTTTATTTGACTCATGGTTCTGAAGACTGTACAGAAAGTATGACACCAACATTTACTCAGATTCTGAGAAGGGTCTTAGGGAGCTTACAAGCATGGCAGAAGGCAAAGTGGAAAGCCATATTATCAAATAATGAGAGTGGGAATGAGAGAGATGATGGTCCCAGACTTTTAAACCAGCAGATCTCAAATGAACTGAGGGAGAATGCACTTATCACTAAGGGGATAGGGCTAACAATTCATGAGGGAGCCATCCTCATGATCCAATCACCTCCCACCAGGCCCCACCTTCAACACTGGTAATTATATTTCGACATGAGATTTGGAGGGCCTATTATATCATGTATAATGGCCTAAAATTACACCACGTTTGAGACAACACACTAACTTCATGTTTATCAACAGCCCTCACTGGATCTACTGGTTACATACTGGCCCTGGAACTCAAACTTAAATCACAAGAACTTTCTTTTCCAAGATTACAATTCAGATTGAGAGCATAGATAAAGCTGGCCACAGAGTGGGGGATGCTATGCTAATATCTTATTACAACCTTTATGTTAATTACAAATAGTACCAAATAGAAGTAAACAGAAGAAAAATTTTAAGTGCCATCGTAGAGTAGTTGCCCTGATTTAAGCTTTTGAAACCACAACTTTGTCAAGATAGTGTTTCTCTTTCCATGACTTTTTCTACACCTTTTCCTTTTTTTTTTTTTTTTTTTTTTTAGAAGGAGTTTCACTCCTGTTGCCCAGGCTGAAGGGCAGTGGCACAATCTCTGCTCACTGTGAACTCCTGCTCCTGGATTCAAGTAATTCTTCTGCCTCAGCCTCCCCAGTAACAGGGCACCTGGCTAATTTTGTATTTTTAGCAGAGATGGGATTTCTCCACATTGGCCAGGCTGGTTTTGAACTCCTGACCTCAGGTGATCCACCGGCCTCGGCCTCCCAAAGTGCTGGGATTACAGACGTGAGCCACCGCGCCTGGCCCACCTGTTTCCTTTTTAACATTCTACATTCTACAGTATTAACCAGAAAAGAGTCAAACTAAAGTTACCTACTGGGTAAGTCAGATGTTGAATTACTGCTAATGGACCTTGTCATTAGTATAATGAACCTGGAAGATCGTTATGATACTAATAAGTAAGGTATAGGAATGTTGTCTTCCATATTTAGTGCATGTTGAGTTCCAGACCACCCCAATAAAATGAACATTGCAATAAAGCAAGTCACATTTTAGCAAAGTTAAAAAAATGAATATTCAGTAGAGTTCTGATTACTTTACAGAAATGGAAAAGAAAATAGTCTTGTAATTCCTTTTCTTGTTATTTCAAATCATAACTGATGATTTGGTAACAGTTTTGAAAATTAAATGTATAGCGACCACAAGATACCTGAATAAATTTATAACAATGTTGTTTTGCTGTAATTCATCTGAAAATATGATGAACCATATGTTGCTATCTAACCTATCCAGAGATTTTACATTTTATTCATATATTTTTTGCAATGCCCCCACAGATTTCTCACATAATGAAAAATTCTTCAAGATGTTATCCAATAAAGCATATTGATAAACATGAAGAACAGAGTTCTGCCAGATCAGGTGTCAATTTAATCTGTTTTTCTTTATTGCATCTTGTCATGCGATCCTAGCTAATAGAATATATATATTGCTAATATATTATATAAAAATATACCATATTTATATATATTTTATATATTATATAGTTTATATATATAATATATAGAGTATACAAAAATGCTAACTTTATCTTACATAATGAAAAAGTGCTTCATATATACAAGTAATTTAGAATCAGAAAATTACACATAAATTCCTCTTTCTGGCTACTAGTTAAATATTCAGATTTGGACGAAGGCTCTGCGTCTCCTTAATTAAAAAAAAAAGCAAACTTGAAAACAGTTGTTCAGATGACAAAATGGTACATGAAAGGCCTGATATGCTGTCACATAGGCGTAGGTCTTCAAATGATTTGTGTTCTTTAAAAACAAAAAACATAAAAAACTAAAAATTATAAGCGACATCCTGAATATGTATTAGGGCCAAAGCTTGGTGAAAAATGTGAAAATTATTTATATGACAGAAAATTAACTCTCCAGGCTACTGAAAGGTATCTCT
Source organism: Rhinopithecus bieti (assembly GCF_001698545.2). Taxonomy (NCBI): domain Eukaryota; kingdom Metazoa; phylum Chordata; class Mammalia; order Primates; family Cercopithecidae; genus Rhinopithecus; species Rhinopithecus bieti. Next base: position 15,288 of record NW_016821595.1, on the reverse strand, counting down.
CCATTTTTCAATGCAGTCTATTTTCAGGCTGTTGGAGTTTAAACCTCCCATTATCTTTATTTGGCACTTATATTACATGAGCAAATAAGTCCTCAGGTATTTTCTTCTTTTTTAGCACAAAACATTCACAGATGTTTATTTTTTATGCCTGTTTTAGTTTAGGGCAACCACTGAAATCACAGAACAACTCTCCTGATGGGCTCCTGCCCTCCAGTCTGAAGGAGCATAGCGAAATTTCAACCCTAAAATACAGGCTCTTTGGCCATATTTGTGTATTTTTGAATGAAAAACCCTTAGAGATCCCACAGGCCTTGGAAAAAGACTTTTCCCCGTTTCTATCTCGTAAAGACGAGAGCAAAGGCCTAAAAGGCAAAGGTGTTTGGATGCCGACTGCGGCGATATTGCGGTGAGATCACTCCGTTAATTTTCTCTGTGCACACTTATTAAATAATGGCTAGTATGCTGGTTTCTTCTATTAATTTGCCCTTATTGGAGTTGATTTTTTCAGTGAATGTTCCAAAGGTGAAGGCGATACGCTTTTCCCTTTGGGCTCCCAATCACAGAATCTATTTGTCTGAGGGAAATCCCCCTCCCTAAAATCCAATCTTTGCCTCTGTGAACGAGTTTTCCGCCTGATGATGAGTTTTGTAGTTTTAGAATATTGCGGTAAAACCTCAATCCTATCATTCCCCTGATAAAACCGATTTAACAGTCCTCCGAGCTCTGTCTACAGAATGCTCATCTAGATCTGAGTCACGCTTAGCTCTAATACATACTATATTCCTCCATTATAAATGGTTTCCTTTGCTCCTGCTAACGTCTTTTTCTATCCTTCACTCTCTTTTCTTACTGCCAATACTATTCATACTAATGCTGTACGTTGCTAGATATCTATGATTGTGTCTTTTTTCCTCTCGTTCTTTTACTCCTAGTGCGTTTTGTTTTTTTATGTATTCTTATCTCTTTTTTCATTCCATTCCATCCTCTCTAACCATCTACTCTCTTTTTCGCGTGACTGCTGTTGCCTCATCAAACATCTCTCTTCACTTATCAATCTGAGGATCACTGCTCCCTTCTTTGTGTGTTATCCACTTTCAGCATCGGACCCTATTTCCATCTATGAACCATGCCATGTACTGTATTCCTCCTTTTCATGGCTTATCTCCCTTTTTCGTATCCTCAATAAGTTTTTCTTTAATAGCGTTTGAAGGAAGCACAGACTTTTGATCACATTTGGAGCCGTGCAGATTAGAAGACTAGTGTCTTAAACTTTGCGTCCGGGCTCGCCGGTGGCTCCATAGCCGCTTAATCCTATGCAACTCTTGTGGACGGAGCCGAGCGGCGGGTGAGGCACAGATTTCAGGATGTGTGTATATCGATCGGCAGACCTCTCTACTGCCTATCGACTGGTGAACCACTCGTCTCTACTCTAAAAACTATCTAAATATAACCTAGTTCTCTGGGCGCAGTAGCGTTCTTTTGTATCTCATTTTATTTATACTTTATATTGTATTTTGTTATTTTATTATATTTATATTTTCTTAGCTGGTCTGCGTGCTAGCGTTTTGCCGCTGTCTGGCTGCTCTGTTCTTCATGTTATCTATGCTTTTATTGGTCCTCTTGGGAATTTTTATGTGATCTGTGGGGGGGCGGTGCCGGGCGACCTGCTTTAGTCCGAAGTATCCCTACTTCGCGATGGTCTCTGAGCGCTGGGACGGTATAAATGCGCGGGAACCGGCGAGGCGGATCTTGCAGCTGAGCCGAGATGCCGCCACTGCCACTCAGCCTGAGCGACACCAGCCCGAGACTCCGTCTCGCAAAAAATACAAAAAAAATAATTCGAATTATTATGTTTAATGTGATAATGAATTTGGGTTACACAGAAATTTGTGCTCAGGGACTATTGTCCTTTCAGTCCTTATGAAAAATCTACTAGTACAGAACCTAATTCCAAATAAGTGTAAGATGGTTTCTGTTTGTTTTTTTCACAAAATAGGACAGAAAGTATGACTTACTGATGATTTTTTCAAGATATGTTTCTTGCAGAAATATCAAATGCCTTACTATTTGTGTGACGACAACACAATTTAGCGCTGAAATTGCTGTTGGGCAGAGCCAAACTCTAAATTCAATAAAAGTATAAAAATGTTGACATATCAATTCCTTATGAACTCACACATAGAACCAGGAAACGGACTGCTTGGAAAAGTAAGGATTGCCTGAGATAGTCCAGTGGATCCAATTGTAATGAGTTAATGTCTATAAGCACACTACAGAAAAACTGGCTTATTGTAACTGCTTCACACCATTGGGATATCGTTACAAAAGTTCCAACTAGCCGTTGCAAAGCAATTATTATTAGACTCTTTACTCTTTAAGACTATAATTAATTTTGTTTTGTAATTTCTCTTTGAATAAAAGGCTCTAAAATTATCTTTAACAATTTGCTTTTGATAAATTTCAGAGTAAAATTTATACATGTTTCAATATATGTAAATGTATATGCATGAATATATATGTTAAACTGTGGGTATGCAGTATATGTACAAACATTAGAAAATTAATTTTAAAATTAATATGAAAGTTGTTAGGTGATATCTTAATAATTTGACAGTAAACTAAGTTTCTCAAAAAAGAAGCTGACAAAATATAAATTGTTGAGAACAGACATTAAACTTTTAATTTATCTGACAGATGACCCAAAAAGTACAAAATTTAAAACTTATGGTTGCAGCAATTCGGATAAAATGTCAGAGCACAAAGTGGAAAACATAACCAATAGTGACTTAAATATATAGGAGTAGTTTCCCATCCATCCTCCAAAGAGAAATTCAAAGGAAGATGATTCCTTACATTAGTTCTCCAGTTTAACAAAGTCAGAATCCATGATTTCCTTTCCTTCATGATAACATGATCTTGTCAAACATCAGACTACATGTTCATCTTAAGGATCAGAATAAAATGGTGAGAATTTAGCCAAGGCTAAACATTTTAATTGAGAAAGTGAAATCTCTCAGAGAGCACCCAGATGTCCTCATGCATCTCATTAATGTGAGTTGTTTCTCAGGTCACAACTAGCTGAAAAAGAGGTAAAGAAAGTAAACATTTCTATTTCTGAGCCTGTATAAAAAACACAAGCAAGGGAAAAGGTAGAGCAAATAGATGATGCTTCATCCATCATTGTATGATTGAATGATTGCAAATGTTATACTCTGCTTAGTAATATCTCACTTTCATAAAAGGGAACGCATCTGGTTCATGAAAGCAAGGAAGGACATGTGGACACCATTTAAGTCTTTCTTTTTTTTTTTTT
>NW_016821595.1:5822-9353 GCF_001698545.2 Rhinopithecus bieti | reverse complement strand
TTCCAGTTTTTGCCCATTCAGTATGATATTAGCTGTGGGTTTGTCATAAATAGCTCTTATTATTTTGAGGTACGTTCCATCAATACTGAATTTATTGAGCGTTTTTAGCATGAAGGGCTGTTGAATTTTGTCAAAAGCCTTTTCTGCATCTATTGAGATAATCATGTGGTTCTTGACTTTGGTTCTGTTTATATGCTGGATTATGTGTAAGTCTTTCTTAACATCGCCTATTGTGTACTCTTTGGGAAGGAACACGTGTTTCATGCTATTTTTCTGAAATACTGCACTAAAACCTTGGTAAGGATTATAGTCTCTACTAAAGTCATGCTTGACCTTATCAGTGTGAAGATTTTGTTTTGTTTTGTTTTGTGTGTGTGTGTGTGTGTGTTGACCCAGCAAACTTACTTTTTTGACTTTTTCAAGATGTCTTTAAACTTTCAGCACAATTGCAATAATTTAACCCTCATTATTCTCACTCATATTTTACATGATGGAATATATTAAAATATCTTGGTGAGAGGAACTACAAAACACTGCTGGAAAAAAATCATAGATGACAGAAACAAATGGAGTAGAAAGAATCAATATTGTTAAAATGGCCATACTGCCTAAAGTAATCTACAAATTCAATGATATTCTTATGAAACTACCAATATTGCTCTTCAAAGAATTAGAAAAACCTATTCTAAAATTCATATGGAACCAAAAAAGAACCCAAATAACCAAGGAAATGCTAAGCAAAAAGAACAAAGCCAGAGGCATCACACTATTTGACTTCAAACTATGCTCTAAGGCTAGAGTAACCAAGACAGCGTAGTACGTGTAGAAAAAGAGACAAATACAGACAAATAGACCATTGGAACAGAAGAGAGAATATAGAAATAAACACCTACAGCCATCTGATCTTCAATGAAGTTGACAAAATAAGCCGTGGAAAAAGGATTCCCTTTTCAATAAATGATGCTGGAATAGCTGGCTAGCCGTACACAGAGGAATAAAAGTGGACCCCTATCTTTCCCCATATACAAAAAATTAACTCAAGATGGATTAAAAATTTAAATGTAAGACCTCAGACTATCAAAATCCTAGAAGAAAACCTGAAAAATACCATTCTGAACATTAGCCTGGGAAGAAATTTATCCCTAAGTCCTCAAAAGCAATTGCAACAACAACAACAACAACAACAACAACAAAACTAGGAAAAGTAAAACCTAATTAAACTAAAGAGCTTCTGCACAGCAAAAGAAACTATCAACAGAGTAAATAGACAAACTACAGAATGAGAGAAAATATTTGCAAACTATGCATTTGTCAGAGGTCAAATATCCAGAATCTATAAGAAACTTTAGCAACACAATGAGCAAAAGGACATGAACAGACATGTCTCAAAAGAGGGCACACTAATATGGTTTGGCTGTGTCCCCACCCAAATCTCATCTTGAACTCCCACATGTTATGAGAGGGACCCAGTGAGAGGTAATTGAATTGTGGGGGCAAATCTTTCCCATGCTGTTCTCATGATAAATCTCACAAGATCTGATGGCTTTAAAAAAAGAAGTTCCTCTGCACAAGTCCTCTCTCTTGGCCTGTTGCCATCCATGTAAGATGTGACTTGCTCCTCCTTGCCTTCCACCATAATTGTGAGGCTTCCTCAACCACATGGAGCTGTAAGTCCAATTAAACCTTTTTCTTTTGTAAATTGCCCAGTCTCAGGTATACCTTTATCATCAGTGTGAAAACAGATCAATACACACACAAAGAACCAAACACAAGAAAAAATGCTCAACATCATTAATAATCAGAGAAATGCAGATAAAAACCACAACACCATATCATCTCATACCCACCAGAATGGCTATTACTTAAAAAGTCAAATAATAACAGATGTTGGCAAGGCTGCAGAGAAAAGGGAATGGTTATACACTGTTGGTTGGAATGTAAATTAGTTCAGCTACTATGGAAGCAGTGTGGAAAGTTCTGTAAAAAATTAAAACAGAATTACCATTTGGCCCAGCAATCCTGTTACTGGGCATATACCCAAAGGAAAATACATTGTTCTACCAAAAAGACACCTGTACTCATATGTTCATAGCAGTACTATTCACAATGTCATTGACATAGAATCAACCCAAGTGCCTAGATATTGTGGATCAGATAAAGAAAAAGTGGCACATATACACCATGGAATACCACACAACCATTAAAAAAAAGAAATGACATTATGCCTTTGAAGCAACACAAATACATTCATGTTGGAGGTCATTATCCTACTTAAGCCAATTAATATAGGAATAGGGAACCAAATATCACATGTTCTCACTTTTAAGTGGGAGCTAAGCATTGGGTACACATGGTTATAAAAATGACAACAATATACACTGGGGACTATTGAGAGGGGCAAGGGCTGAAAAACTACCTATTATGTACTATGCTCACTACCTGGGCAATGGGATCATTCATACTCCAAACCTCATCATCACACAATATTCCCATTTAACAATCCTGCACATGTACCCCTGAATCTAAAATAAAGGTTGAAATTATAAAAACAATGTTAAAATAAAATATTTTGGTGAATTAAAGATGACTGAAGCAGACTTGAACAGACCAGGCACATGTACAGGCAATGCCAGCTGCTAGGGCACCCATCATTGGGGAAAAAGGATGAGTAGCAGGTGAATGCACCCCCCTTCTCCACTGGCTATTACATTCTGGGTTAACTCACAGTAATCTTGTACATCTGGATATGAGACTCCAGGAACTGAGCAGTTTTTAAGCTGTATAACTAGGGAAGCCCTTGCTCCTTCCTTGGTAGTATTATAAACTGTTAGGCCATACAGTTGTTCACTGCTAGCATAGTTTTTGTGTTTAGGGGTAGACCCAGTAGCCGTTCTTTAGCATGATAGAGAAATTGAAATGCAAAGACTTTGGCACAGATGGAGGATATAGTAAATCAGGAAAATCAACCACATCAACAATCATTCCTGGGAAAGCAATAGCCTGTCCGTGATATATCAAGGACCTCAGATTCAAACCTTGCAGTTGCCCAGGATTGATTGTTTAAAGGGCTGGGAAAGAATTTGTTTCAGTAGTATATCACAGAAGGCCAATCTTCTGAAAGACCAGGCTGCAGGGGATAAGCTAATATAGGAGAAAATAATAAAATAATTTAAATGTAATATCTTACAATGTCAGTGTTTTTTTTTTTTTTAAACAATACTTTTAACAGGTTTTAATTATGTATGCTAATTCTGAATACTGGTAAGAATGAGTTTATGAGTTATGTGTTAGAGTTGTTCAAAATTTCATACTCTCTGACAAAGATTTTTAAGATGTGTTGCAGAAATGTATAAAAATTGTATTGCTGGCTCCTGTGAAAGTTGGAAGCTTGTATAATGGAGAGATGAAATAGCTCTTATGCTATACTGAGAAAGTTTAAATAAGAAAAGAAAACTAACATTTTCTTATATGACATTAGTTTAGAATTAATTTGTCTCGACTGAAAATATATTTTGAATTGTGTTATGATTT
>NW_016821595.1:0-2188 GCF_001698545.2 Rhinopithecus bieti | reverse complement strand
CTCCAGCCTGGGTGACACAGCGAGACTCCGTCTCAAAATAAAATAAAATAAAATAAAAGTATTATCTACTGCAATTAATGTAAAACATTTTCTTTCAACTAGATTACCTTCATCAATACCTGGATTAAATTAATTCATAATCTAACATATAGGTAGCAATCAAAATGCCAAAATATACAGCAAAACTGGCTTTTTTGATAAAGAAAAAAAATCACAAACCCTAAATGTACCTATTTTGAGTACATTATAATTCAAGATATTTTACTTAAAGTCATCTTTGGATATGATAAGCAGTGAGGTATCATATTGTTGCCACCAGTATTCGACAATTAAAATTTTCATTAAGCAACTCAATGTTTGATAATATTTGGCATATATATGGAGATACAATTAAAAGACTCCTTATGGATGACATAATAATAACCACAAAATATTAAAGCATACTGTAACCAAAAGACTGACATTGATGATGTATGATAAACAAATACATAATTAGGAAACTTTTATACTGAGTTGTAAAATTCATCCCATCTTGGGTTAGATTTGCAGATGCTTTTCTCGGACAGAGATGACACAGGTGCTTGCCTGTATGATGTGATGATGATGGTGGTGGTGGTGGTGGTGACAATGGTGGTGGTGGTGGTGGTGACAATGGTGGTGAAATACCAGGTCCCATTCTGGATAATTTTGTCTGTTTTCTCATGTAAGCCTCACTTAGATTTCTTAAGAAAATTATAAATATCTACATTACAGAATTATAGAAAACTAGGCTACAAAAGATTAAATAGCTTTCTCAAGTTCACAAATACAGGTTGCTTAGTTCTAAACCACAGCATTGCTTTCAAGAACAGAATTTTCCCAATTACCCCGTGTAGCCAAAATCACACTGTGACTCTGATTTCAATCCCTAAACCCATGCTTAGTTCAAGTTGTTTTATTAATCAAAAGGTCTACAAATTTTCAAAAGCCTTCAAAGATAATGATATCAAGACAGATATATTAACCTACTCAAATGAATCAAGCAACAGTCTACTCCTTAGCAGCTCTCTTTTTTAGATAGAAACACTTTTAGGAAACTTCAACTAGACCCAGATATGTGCATGAAGCAGTATTTTTTTCTTATGCAATGTAATGAACTAAGTGAATATTGGCATTGAAATATCTTCACAGGTGTTGTGTAGAATTTCACATGAGTCATTCAGTCTATACAATTCCAAGATAGAGGCATTACTATCCCCACCTACATGAGAGCACAGACTTCATGCTTTGTAGGAATATTTTATCGCATTGGTGCCAATATTTAATAAAATATAATTACATGTTTCTCTCTGGTCAAAATAATAATAGCAACAATAAAACAAAATAAATGTACACAAGAACAAATCTGGAGAAATTTGACATTAATAAGACATTTCAAAGTTAGGTAGCCTTTTAATTGGAAGGAAATTAGGAGAATAGATAGTACAAGGATTAGTAAAGCTGGTTGGAAATCAGAACACGGAAGCATCATTAAAAGTTGTAGAATCCTTGATTAACTTTAGTATACTCGATACTATGTGAAATGCAGGAAGTGCACTTTTAAAACTTTCCCAAATTATTCTGATATAGGTGATTCTAGTATTTGGAAAGCACTTGGAGTTTCAAATTCTCATTTTACATGTAAGAAAATATTTTCCCTTGCATACAAAGAGTCGAATGTATTTACTACACTTAAACCATTTTAAATTATACAAAATATTTCTAGACTTTAACATTGATTGTATAGAATCAATTCAATCTAGGATCTTTAATAAGATTTGGCATATACTATCTAATGCAGTATCTATCCCTAAGTAAATCTTAGAGAAAATGATGAAAGGAAAACTCATTAATTAACTTGATGAACAAAATAAACTAGTTCTATAATTACAAAATTTTAGAGAGATGAAGAAGCAGCTAATAATTTTATATTTTCATGAAAGGATATGACTATATTTAACTTACAAGAATGCTACTTGCATGACTAAGTTAGGTATGTGAAACATTAATCATTATAAAGAGGAATCAAAACCAATAATGGAAAATCCTGCCATAATTATCTATCCAAAAGTTTAAAGAGCATATTTTCATTAAAACATGACTAAAGCAATAATAAGAAGGTGAAGTATAAAAAAACATAGATTAATGTGATTACTTGTACTCAAGGAAA
>NW_016821594.1:0-1598 GCF_001698545.2 Rhinopithecus bieti | reverse complement strand
CCCACCGGCCCGAGTGGCCACGCCCCTGCCCAGTCCCCGCCCCGCCCCCCACCCAGACCCCGCGCGGCCCGGCTGGGCTGGGAAGTGGTGCCTTCGTCGCGCTCCTTGGGCGCTCCTCGGTCTCGGTCGCAAGGAGCGGAGCGCGAGGAAGGCATAGCCGCGGGGAGGGTGGTCCGACCCCGTCTTGGAGACGGAGGAGATTCCTGGGGCGCCGGGCGGACGGAGAGTTTTGCCGCAGCTCCGGTTTACCAGGAGAAACAGGGGCGATGACCCTCACTGGCAGGGGTCTCGCTGCCCACCACCCAGTGTCCAGCGTTCGTCTTGCTGCTAACATTGCTCTGTAAGAATCCCGTATCGAAAACACTGAACATAGGCCGGGCGCGCTGCCTCACACCTGTAATCCCAGCACTTTGGGAGGCCTACACGGGTTCGAGACCAGCCTGGCCAATATGGTGAAACCCCGTCTCTACTAAAAATAAAAAAAATTAGCGGGGTGTGGTGGCGTGCGCTTTTAGTCCCAGCTACTCAGGAGGCTGAGGTACAAGAATCGCTTGAACCCGGGAGGCAGAGGTTGTAGTGAACCAAAATCGCACCATTGCACACCAGCCTGGATGACAGAGCAAGACTGTCTCAAAAAAAAAAAAACTAATAAATGTGGATTCTACCTAATTAAGAAAATTCAAAGACCAAACCAGAAAAAAAGTCTGACAACGCTAAAGCTGGAAGGGGCAGCAAGAAGACGCAGAGCCTCTTTGCAGGGCAGTGTGAGGCCACCAGTCAAGAGGCGGCTTCCAGATCCCACTCCCAGCAGTAACTCAGCAGCGACATTCAGGCAGCTTTGCTTCCAGTGAGAAACTAGAACCCTGGGGTCAGTTAGCCCAGGACCGGTCGTGATATAACTCGTGACTGTTCTGTACAGAAGCTAAAATGAACCAGACCTAATATAACCACACGGCTTATTTTTTAAATACTCCTCTATCGAATGAGAAACAGGCCGGGCGCGGTGGCTCACGCCTGTAATCCCAGCACTCTCGGAGGCTGAGGCGGGCGGATTACCTGAGGTCCAGAGTTCAAGACCAGCCTGGCCAACATGGTGAAACCCCCTCTACCAAAAACAAAAACTTAGCTGGGCATGGTGGCATGTGCCTGTAATCCCTGCTACTCAGGAGGCTGAGGCACAAGAATGGCTTCAACCCGCGAGACGGAGGTTGCAGTGAGCCGAGATCGTGCCATTGCACTCCAGCCTGGGCTATAGAGACTCTGTCTCAAAAACAAAAACAGGCCGGGCGCGGTGGCTCACGTCTGTAATCCTAGCGCTTTGGCAGGCCGAGGCGGGCCGATCACGAGGTCAGGAGATCGAGACCATCCTGGCTAACACGGTGAAACCCCATCTCTACTAAAATACAAAAAATTAGTCGGGTGAGGTGGCGGCGCCTGTAGTCCCAGCTACTCGGGAGGCTGAGGCAGGAGAATGGTGTGACCTGACAGTGGTAGACACAGTTTAAAGCTACCTACGGAAGGAGAGGATGGAAATGGAGAGACACACAAAACGGTCTTGCTTTTTTTTTTTAAATGGAAAATCGGACTCAAATTACTTT
>NW_016821593.1:176169-218295 GCF_001698545.2 Rhinopithecus bieti | reverse complement strand
TGCCCCTTACTTCACTTTTCTAAGTCTTAGCTTCCTTATTCATAAAATAGGAATAACTATAGTGCATACTCCTAAAATGCATAGTGCCTGGGACATAATTAGCTCTCAAAAAATTTTGATATCTGTATCTAAAACTGAGTAGTTACTATGTCTCAAGCACTTTGCTAAGCATGTGAAACAGGTACATTTAACTATCAAATCTAAACTATCTATGTATACTGTCTTATGTATATATATCATGTTTCCTTCCATTCATCCATCCAGTCTATCCTCTTCATATACAGGTAAGAAAACTGAAGTAGAGAAGATTAGATCAATCACTTAAGATCATACAGTTAATTAATGGAAAAGGTAGAAATAAAATATTGGGGCTTTGGCTTCCAGTCAACTGCTCTTTAATTGATAACTACCTTCTTGTCAGATTGAAGGTAATTCTTAATGCATATTTATATTTGCCTGTTGATCTCTAAAATGGGCAGCCTGAAAAGCATACATCTCTGGGAAAAAGTGAACTATTCATTTTTTGTATGGAATGTCGAGATTACTAACAGATCCTATATACATGTTAATATAGTCACATAAAAAATGTACACACATGTAAATTTTATGACTTTCTTACCTGGTCCATTCAGAAAGTCTTTAATCTGTAGTGTTATAAAGGAAGGTGGAATACCACTTTTGCTGTCTATTTCTCCAGGCACTGTCTGTAGCCAAACAGTGCAATAATCAAGGGCTTCAGGCAGAGTCTTCCCAGGATCTAAAGTGACAAAATTGAAATGAAAAACATCAATCACATCACAAACATCTCATTTTCATGTATGAGTTTGAGTTAATAAATGAGAGAAAAACTGGTTAAGTAATTGTATGCAAGCTTCATTGTTTCATTTGTTTGTACACATAAACAAGCACTCTTGTTGAAAAAGATAAACTATCACTGTACAATGTGGGATGACAAAACCATGTTTTCCAGAACTAGGACAAAGCGGAAAAAAAAATATTCAAATCTGAATTCATATTATGAATGAGGGAAGGTAAAGTTTCTGTATTCTGAGCTGCTGTTAACAGTTTAATAGTTGGTTATTTTTTAAAACGTGATATTAAAAACAAATTAAAGAAAAAAGGGTAATTTTGTCAGGTTAAAAAAAAGCATATACATTTTCAAAGATACAGTAGATTGGTACTACTTAGGGGCTACTTGATCTGTTTCAGAGTTTTACTGACATTACAATCACTTTTTACTGCTAGGCCTTTGAAGTTAACCTCAGTAGCTTTCCTATAACCTTCTTCAATGATAAAATTGGTCAGTCTCTTATATAATCCTAATTATAATTGAAATGAGCTTTTTCTGTTTTGACTTTTTTCTGTTTAATACTATGTATTTTTAAATCTGGGTAATATGTATATTTTTTAAAAGTATTTTGGTTATTGGGTTGTGGCAAACTGAATTTGCTTTTAATACTTAGGAATCCACAGCTTTTATTGAAATAGCTCTTTAAATAAAAACGACTGCTGTATCTTGGCGTACAGTGTAGTACGCTTTTAAAAAACTTCTAAATATTCACAGTTTTTCTTTAGTTTCATGATTGTTTTACTCTCTGTGTTTTAATGGTCTCTGAATGTCAGTTTTATAGGGATGTTCTTGCCATAGAGTCCATCTATTCAATTTTCAGTCTATTTGAAATGTGTTATTAAAGTATTATTTATTTTAGGTTTTATTGATTGGATTGCTTTCAAGAATAGCATTTACATACAGTGTATTATATTCAACATATGGTTATTTAGTATCGCTGTCATATGTGAAGTGGGCATATAAATTCTGCTTTGGAATTTGTATTTCTTGACCTTATCATGTGATCCTTATGAAATTTGGCACATATGAACCTTATGTGATTTCAAAGAAAATGCTGAAAGCACTTGATCATGATGTTAGATCTATGTGGCCAAGATCAAACACTAAGCTAGTGCACTCTTCTCTTTTTATATCATCAGTGATTTTTAAAGCAGTGAGAATTTTAAAGCAGTGAGAATATGCATAGTAGATCCATCGCATAGTAACACTGTGCTATTCTCTCTTTTGTATATATAATGGTCAAGGCTGGTGAAAGGATGATTAAAAAGTCTGTTGCTGGTAGGATCTAGAATCAGTTTGTAGGAGCTATGTAACCTGCTAGGACCTGTGCATCTATTTTGGGTCCCACCACTGCAGCTATCATCAAAAGTGGTTATTATCAGGTAAGTAGTACCATATAGATCTAAACAAGGAGACATAACTCATCATTTTGAAGAGAATACAATGTGCAGGTAAAACAATGATCTAACAGAAAACACAGATCTTAAGTGATATAAATAACACAATAATGAACAGAGATGATTAAATTGATGTAGAAATATTAATATGATGTATAAAAACTGGCAAGTAAGACTTAGGATAAGTAAAACAAGTTACAGTAACTGCATATTCAAACTTACATGGTGCTGAGAATTGTTATCCTTGTGGCATATTTAATCAACTTTCTACATTTTTCTAGAAATAAAGATTCCAAGTAGCAAAATAATGCATACTGAGGGAATGTGCATTAACTATCCTATTGTATATCAACGATAATTACAATAAGACACCAAAACTAAAAAACATAAGGCTGACATATATGACCACACAAAACTTTTGTCAAAGAACACCAAGAACAGAGTAAAAAGTCAAATGACAAAAAGATGAAGTTGTAACATAGGTGACAGTAAAAGAAAAGGGATACCATTAATATATAAAGAGTTCACATATTCAATGTAGGTACCAACAGAAAAACCAGTGGATAGAATTAAGCAATAAATGAAAATTACTAAACAAAACAGTAAACAAAATCAAATGGCATACAAACATTTAAAAAATACAAAATTAAAATATACTAAATCTTAATAATTAAAGAAACAAATATTTTCAAATAAGGTAGAAATTTTCACCTATCAGACAGGCTAAGACTAAAAAAACTGACAATGGGTCTGTAATCCTAGCACTTTGGAAGGCCGAGGTGAGCAGATTGCTTGAACCCAGGAGTTTGAGATCAGCCTGGGTGATGTGGTGAAACCCCAGCTCTACAACAAAATACAAAAAAATTTAGCTGGGAGTGGTGGTCCATGCCCATGCCTGTAGTCCCCGTAGTAGCAGCTACTTGAGAGGATAAAGTGGAAGGATCACCAGAGCCTGGGAGGTTGAGGCTGCAGTGAGCTGTGACTGTGCCACTGCACTCCAGCCTGAGTGACAGAGTGTGATCCTGTCTCAAATAAAAACAAAAACAAAAACAACAACAAGAACAACAACAAAAAAAACAACACCCGATAATGCCTGTATTGGTAGTTTGTGATGAGAAGTCCACTCTCATTAATTCCTTTCTGGAGAGTATTTTATAATACATAACAGATTTTAAATGTGTGTATCACTTGACCTAGGAAATTAATGTGTAGGAATTTAATCCAAATAAGAAGTGTGTAAATAAACATACTGGAGAATTACCATAGGAAAAATAGAAAACAACCTACATATCCAGCAACAGATTAATGTTTAAATAAATAAATAAATAATCTGTATAATTATTTAAGAGAATCAAGAAGATCTATATGGTTGACATAAGACAGTTACTTTATATTGTTAATAGGGGGAAAAAAGCAAGCAGGTTAAGCATTTTCATTCATTGGCCATTCAGGATTCCTCATCTACAAAGAATTTATTTACACATTTTCTCTTGAGTTCTTTTCTTACTGATTTGTAGGAGGAGCTCCTTATATATTTTGAATATTAGTGTTTTGTTTGCCTTATTTAGCAAAGCCTTCCTCATGTGAAGAGGCAGTCATTTAACTGTATTCTGATGCTTTTTGCATGCATACTTTTTAAACACATATGGTAAAAAAATCTGTTAACTTTTACTTTATGAATTTATTCCTAGGTAATTATATATGTTCCTAGTTTCTTTTTTTTTTTTTCTTTTTTTTTTTTTGGAGACGGAGTCTCGCTCTGTCGCCCGGGTTGGAGGCTGGAGTGCAGTGGCCGGATCTCACCTCATCGCAAGCTCCGCCTCCCGGGTTTATGCCATTCTCCTGCCTCAGCCTCCCGAGTAGCTGGGACTACAGGTGCCCGCCACCTCGCCCGGCTAGTTTTTTGTATTTTTTTAGTAGAGACGGGGTTTCACCGTGTTCGCCAGGATGGTCTCGATCTCCTGACCTCGTGATCCGCCCGTCTCGGCCTCCCAAAGTGCTGGGATTACAGGCTTGAGCCACCGCACCCAGCCAATATGTTCCTAGTTTCTTAAAGCATTTTAAGCTTTTGTTTTACCTTTAGCTGTTGAATCCTCTTGGAGAGCACTGCCTTATGAAAATAGGAAAACTCTGCTCAGCTTCACTCTTAATCGGGGTATACAAATTAAAACAAGAAATATAATTTTTCATCCATCAGATTAGCATAAATGTAAAAAATTGATAATATCTTATATTGGGGGAGAAGGAGAAGAAACAAATTCTCCCATGGATGGTTGATAAGGGTATACATGCAGTATTTTTGCATGAGCAGAGGAGAAGCCTGACAATGAATGTTTATCAAAATTATAAATGTACATGTCCTTGGAATCAGAAAGGCCATCGGTAGGACTGTACCTTAAAGAAACACTTAAGAATATATAAGTAAGTGTCCAAAGAAGTTGACCGCAACATCATTTGAAATATTAACAATTTGGGAAATGTTAAACTAAATATCTATCTATAGATAAATATAAAATAAATTATGAATGCACTATAAATACTGCATAGAATACTATGCTGCTGATAAAGAGAATGGTGTGACTCTCATACACTGAAAGAGAAGAGCTTAAAAATGTATTGATCAGTGAATAAAGAAATAGGACACAGATTTAGTAAATTCAAATGTAAAAAAATCTATCTGCATACATACACACATACGCACGTTTTTAAAGTACTGTTGAATGATCATCTCTAGGATGATCCTAAACATATGCTGACATATAAATTATTCAGGACTTAAAGACAAAATAGCACTATTTACCAAGCATTTATAAAATTAAAGGGAAAAGAAAACTTCAGTGGGTATTTGATGCCCTTCTCTCAAGGTATAAACTGGGGGAATAGCAAAGTCTGATAGTGTAGATAAGAGTTTTCCAAGTAAGTGAAGTGGGTTTTGTGCAGTTGCCTCTCTTTTGGCACAAGTTAGAGGACCTGACCATCTGGCACCAAACTTAGGAGTCTACCCTGGACAATTACAGGGGAGATGACTTAATAGGAGACACAATAAATCAACTGGTAATAGCAGAAAGCACAACAGAAATTAGAAATTAAAGCAACTGTAAAAGTCTAGGAAATCCATCCAAGGAATCGAAAATGACTATTTCCCAATAAAATATTAGTATACCTGGTTTTTAAAGTATGCCTGAATTTACAGGGTTGATAAAACAGAATAACCGAAATTAGGAACATCCAGAAAAATACAGGTTGCATGGCTAATGAAAATTGAATTCAGGACAGGTCTGGTGGTTCCTTTCCCGGTTTTTGCTAAACTCTCTACTTCGGATATGCCCGTAGTCATTAACATCAATAGAGGGAAGTATGCTTTTGTTTATCATTTGAATCATACAAAATATGACTCAGTGCAGCCAGCTCAAAATGAAACTCTGAAAGCAGCTGTAGTAGCAGAAAGGTGTGTCAGAATTCCAGAGAAACAGCTTAAGTTCAAAAGTCACCCTTTAGTCCCTTATGGTCTAATGGCTAGAAGATGAGGGGCATGACTCCTAGTCTTCCTGTCCTGTCCTCAATTTAACTTCTCCTTAATTCCATCATCAGGTCTAGAATATAGGATTCATATTACACATTCTTCAGGGTCAACACACTGGGGAATGTACCAGATAAACTAAGATTAAAGGAGCCTAAGAATATAATGTAAATGAAATGACAAACAGATAACTATTTCATATTGGAAGCTTTCAGACCTCTTCTGGATTTATTCAAGTCATAGGAATCTCTCAAAAATAATAAACTCCTGCTGATGTTGATGAGCACATTTACACTGCTGTCCCTAAGCCAAAGAAACAGAAGAAAGTCTTATCTTATGAGGAGTAACAGAAGGTAGGAATATGTCAGAATAAATGACAAACATAAATTTATTCTGTTTATAAATTTGGTTCCTACAGCCATAAATTTGGTTCAGAGTGAGTTCGATCTCACTTTAATAAGGCATTTGTATTGACAAAGCTGTAATAATTGTTTTTCTTCTGGGTTGACCAGGTCTTAAAGAAAAACAAAACCAAAAAATCCTAATCCCCTGCCCCACATCTCATCATATTATGTCATAAGGAATACATAAAGATTCAGAAAGCCCCAATTCAGTTCCCAGATGAATCAAGACTTTCATGAAGACTCGATTAAGACTGTATTCTTCGTGTTTGTAGATTTGCTCTTCTTCAGAAAAAAACCTTCATTTCACTTGTTTGTCAGGACTTCCAGTAAATCTGATAAAAGTGGTCTTTTGAAGTGTTGCTCACTATTTCTTTTAACCCTTAGCAAACATTCACAGAGTTACGTATGTCTTTGGTCACCACTTGAATTGTGTAAACTACAACATGATTCAGTGCAGCCAACTCAAAATGAAACTCTGAAATTGAACTCACTTCTTTTCTTCTTCTTCTTTTTAACCTTTTATGCTTGGAATCCAACCATACCTGAAAGCAGGTAGGCGACAGTACAGTGAGGAAAAGCATCTGACAAGGCCAGCTGGGGCAGAGGATGGGAAGGATGGAGACACCTTGGTTTGGAAGCCTAGGAAGCAGGCAAAGACTGGCTGTCACTTCAAATCACTAACCGGGCCCACTGATTCCATCAATTCCAACCCACCTCCTCAGGACTCCCTATGCTTTCCCACCAGTGAAATGCGAAATAGCAGCAACTGCCACAGCCAAGAGAGCACTTAACACAACAGCAGTTTTATGGATGCAAAGAAGACAAGGGAGAATAAAGAAGAAAATGATGTTGATCTAAAAGTCTCACTCTACTCCTCTATTATAATAGATATTTTACTTTGAAATAAACAGATTTTATGACACTTCACTTTTAAGATTCAGTGCTCTTTATTCATATTGTAAAAAGTAGCAAAACTCTTTGTCTCTGGTGGATAACACTTAGAAGTATCCAATGTAATTGGACTTCATTATGTATTCAGTATTGTATCAAGGAAGTAAATAATCAGCAAGCCGAAACAGACTGCTTTCCATTTTCTAAACTAGAAGTTAGAGTGCTGATTCCTTTTCCAAAGGTGTCTGGATGTATCAACTTTTATACAAAGAAGGGACTGAAATGAGACTTTAAAATAATTTACAAGTAAACACCAGAACTTCTATTTCGGGCCAGGTGCAGTGGCTCATGCCTGTAATCCCAGCACTTTGGGAGGCCGAGGCGGGTGGATCATGAGGTCAGGAGGTCGATACCATCCTGGCTAACACGGTGAAACCCCATCTCTACTAAAAGTATAAAAAAAAAATTAGCCGGGTGCGGAGGCGGGCACCTGTAGTCCCAGCTACTTGGCAGGCTGAGTCAGGAGAATGGCGTGCCCGGCAGGCGGAGGTTGCAGTGAGCCAAGATCGTGCCACTGCACTCCAGCCTGGGTGACAGAGCCAGACTCTGTTTCAAAACAAACAAACAAACAAACAGACAGAACTTCTATTTCAAAGAGCTTTCTGTTTTAAGGACGATCAAGCAGCTAGCCAGTAGGGTAGGAGGAAACACCTAAAGAGGAGTTAGGGTTGCAGGTGAGTGCTTAGAGATTCCTTACTCTCCCTTCCTGTGTCTCAATTTATTGAGACAAGTTGTTTCTAGAGACCTTTTTTTTTTTTTTCCTGGCTTAATCCTTTTATCCCCAGCCAAGAACAAATAAAGGTGTTTCTTAATAGAACTTACAGAGAGAATTTAAAGGACACCATTTTGGAAAGTCCTATCATACTACATTTATTTGTAGTATGATACATTTATTTGTGTCTATCTATGAAACTGATGTTATTAAAGCTCCCAAGCAGCCTCTGTCAGAGGCCAAAGTTGTGATTGGTTTTGGCTATGCTCACAGCTTCAAGTGTAATCCCCTGCAATAAGAGGTCATTATTAGAATAGTCACCTCTTGACCACTGGACATATAAAAGGCAAGCTACAAGCTTATTGCGTTTCATACATTTTTCTATATTTACTTTGAGAAAATATATTTTCTATATTTACTTTTTGATCTATAGTTTAAATGGCTAATTTTTTCTTTTTCTTATGTAGCCACAAAAGCAAAACTAGTCCATGAAGCCCCTATAAAGCCTGCAAGTTAAATTGTGAAGGAACCTAGATCCATTAAACATCATAATAATTCAATGTGAGGATAGCAAAAATCAACCAAGAAACCAGTTCCAAATTGCTCTGGATGCAAGGTAAGTGCCACCATCTCCCTGTGGATATCCAGGCATTTGGCTAATTCTATAAGCACTGTTTCACATGCTCTACGATTCTGCATCTACACTGCACCTCATAAGATGTGATGGGAAAGGCAAGAGATTTCCTGGTTTGAAACCCCAGGTCTGCAGCCCGTAGGAACAGGAAAAGGAAGGGATTAAATTGGTTGCTGGAATGTTTGACCATCAATGTTCACTGGCTCTTACTTTTAGAACCAAGTCTTTCATATCTTGCTAGAAGGCAGTGTATTCTTTATACTTAATGATGCTAACCAGCAGATAATATGTGAAATATCAACTCAATGAATTTCTTTTAATTCATATTCTGTACTGCTCTGTATTGTCCTTGATCTCTTTCTTATTAATATTTGGTGTTTCATATTAAATTCTAATGTGGGTTTCAGGTATTTTACAGGCCAACATTTGATTAAAATTCAGTACAAGTAAGCACAAGGTGCTATTCAGTGAAAAAAAAAAATGCAGTCACATGTCCAAGTCACATATCCAACTTAATCCCAACTGTAAACCTCTCTTCTGCTCTAAGCAAAGTTGGGTTTTGTAACATTAAAGCTAATCACTGCCTTTAAATGATTCCCCCCATTTTTATTTGTTTTAAGTAAATGTCGATGATTACAATGGGAGTCACAAAGGCCAGGGCACTAATCTTTTCCTTATGTTTAAAATGAAAGTTTCCCTTTTAATAGTAATAATCACTGAAGTCCCAACTTATGTTTGAATGATGTTTCATATTTCCATGTAATTTCATAAATATCATCTCACTTGACACTCAGATTTAACCAATAATTGACTAAGAGCAGGTATTATTAAACTATTTTAGAGATTAGAAAACTAAAGCACCAAGAAATTTAGCTATTTGCATCAAATAGCTCTGGCATTAGAACCAAGGCTAAAAGTCAAGATTTCTGATTTCTGTTCTAATACCCTTCCTCATATAATATTATTTCCCTCAGCTGGTTGTGTCATTTCTTATTTAACCTTCTCATCACCTTTCTGAGTGATACACTAGAATGCCTCTCATTTAAGAGATCTACTAACTTGCTAATTCCTGTCAAAGTAATAATTTTATTTCATATTATTAGCCAGCAAGCAATATTCCCAGCAGCTAAATTTCCAGATAAATGTTCAGAGTGTGATCATTATGACATTAAAGTCACAGGTTAATTCTAAGCCTTTCCAGGCATATTAACAAAACCTTTAATTCTAAAGAGGCATATAATTCAATCTTTTTCTTAAAGTCACAACAACTAAATGAAATCAAGATATGATTTATGAGGTGTAAGAAGCCATTTTATGATTTTCAACTGTTCGTTTACTCAAATGTCTTTGGCACATTTCTACAGTCCTATTCATGAAAGGTTAAAAAATAAAAATAACCCCTCAATTACTGTAACCGAGAAATTTGTCAAAACCGCAATAGCTAAGAAATTACATAATGAAATGATGTGCATTATTTTTTGCCATTTACAACTTACTACTTTAAAAAAAAATCATCTTAAAGAATTATTGAATCCACACTTAAAGATATTAACAATGAGCCGGGCGCGGTGGCTCACGCCTGTAATCCCAGCACTTTGGGAGGCCGAGGCGGGCGGATCACAAGGTCAGGAGATCGAGACCATCCTGGCTAACATGGTGAAACCCCGTCTCTACTAAAAATACAAAAAAATTAGCCGGGCGCGGTGGCAGGCGCCTGTGGTCCCAGCTACTCCGGAGGCTGAGGCAGGAGAATGGCGTGGGCCCGGGAGGTGAAGCTTGCAGTGAGCTGAGATCCGGCCACTGCACTCCAGCCTGGGCGACAGAGCGAGACTCCGCCTCACACACACAAAAAAGATATTAACAATGATGACAAAAGCAACAATATTTATTAATAGTCATTGAGCCTTGTGCCATACACTTAGCTAAGAACTTCGCATACATTTTTTAATCCCAATAGCAACCCTAGGAGGCTGCTACCAGTATTAATCTCAAATCATAGATAAGGAAACTGAGGCATAAAGAGGTTAAATAACCTGCCTAAGGTCACACAGCTGTAAGGAGTAGAATCAGGATTAAAATTTAGTACTGAGAGGTCTAATCCTGAGCTCTCATAGGACTGCATATTTCAAGTTTGACTCTTCATTGGACCTTTGGCATTTATAAAACTTCAAAATGCAGAAACTGTTCCATATTAGATAACCTATCTTAAACATTACAGTATCTTACATAGAAGTGTGTTATGACCTACTTTTTCAGTGTGATACATTCCAATAAACTTTAACTTCTGTATTTTAGTCTAGTTGCTGTTTGAAAAGTTACAATCAGGTAAATAAGTTGCAAGATGGCAGAAGTAACTGTTTTTAGTTGGTTTCTTTGTTAGGTCCTAGCACACATTAATGGGTAACAAGATATTGCACTAAGGAGTTAGTTAAATTCCCTCAGAGTTGTTCAGCCCCTTCACAATTGACCAGATGGCACAGTCATTTCTTCAAAAACAAACAAAAAAGCCCCAAACAAACAAGAAGAAAATGACTTTTGAGGCTGCCTTGGGCTGCATAGTCAAGATATGAGGCAATTTCAAATCTGGACTCCATTACCTTAAACAAAACAAATACCAATTTTTAAATATTTATAAACACAACTAATACGATTATGTTAAAAACAACTACATACATCTTTATTTAAATGAGAACTGCCAATAATACAGCTGCTATGTATAAAGGTGCTGGCAGAGGATCTCGTTTCTGTTAGAGGTTGCTCCAGGTGGGACGGGCATGGAAAAGCCCATTGCCACATTAGTCTAATATTTTTAAAAAGAAGTTAACTCAAAGATTTATTATCTACTTGGAGAATCATTTGAAGTAGATTATTAATATTAATATTCATAAAATTCAAGTTGATAATTTAGTCTTTAAATAATCTGTTTTAAATTAAGGATGAAAAGCATATTGCTATGTATAGCTTAAAGATTTAGTCAGCATAATTTAGGATCAGTAAATTATGTAGAATGTGAATTATACCCTATTAATAGGGCTTTCAAAATTATAAGCAATTATCATAATTTTACTTTTGCTTTAGCTTTGTAAAACAGATGTAGATATAGGTATAGATTCCACTTATTTATCCTGGGAAGTATCTCAAATAGTTTTTTAAATATATATGTTTAAAGTCATCTCTTGTTCACAGAGGACTGGTTCCAAGACCTCCTGTGTATACTACACTCTACAGATACCCCAGTCCCTGATATAAAATGACCTGGTATTTGCATTATAGCCTATTTATATCCTACTACATACTTTAAATTATCTCTAGAATACTTACAATACCTAATACAATATAAGTGCTATGTAAATAGTTGTTATGCTGTATTGTTTAGAGGATAGTAAGAAAAAAAGGCTGTACATGTCCTGTAAATATGCAATTTTGTTTGGAATACTTTTGATCTATGGTTGGCTGAATTCACAGATGTGGAACCCGTGACTACTGAGGGCCAGTTTTATACAGTAATCCCCTGCTCTTATCCGTGGTTTCAGTTACCTGCAATTACCTATGGTCTGAAAATATATTTTGAGAGAGAAAGAGAGACCACATTCACATAACTTTTATTACAGTATATTGTTGTAATTGTATTATTTTGTTGTCAATCTCTCACTGTGCCAAATGGATTAATTAAACTTCATCATAGTTATGTAATTATAGGAAAAAATAGTATATATAAAGGTCAGTACTATCCACAATGTGAGGCCCCATTGGGGATCTTGGAACATGTTCCCTATGAATAAGGGACATTACTACATAGTATACACATATATTTATACACATATATTTTAAAATCATATATATCAGTCACATGTTCTGGGAAAGGCAGGTTGACAAGAAGGGCAATGAATCTCACAGCATTTTCCCCTTCTAACTTGATTTGATAGTACATGAAAGGAAAGCCCTAAGGAATGCAGAGAGAGAACACCATTGCTGCCCTCTGAATATGTGCTTATTGGTGACATGGGAAGAATCAAGTTAATGCTGACAAAGCAGTAATTACTGATTAGGATATACGTAGCTGATCTGTGCTTAAGATGTAAAGATATAAAAGTACCACTTTTAGAGGAAATCCCCTATTAAGTTTCCCAGAAAACCAAGTCCTGGCTAATGGACTAGAAAACATTATTATTAGTTTTAAATGGCAGGATTTCTGGTGCCAGCCTAGACTGGAATAACCTCACTGCAGCCTAACTCTCATGCTGCTTACAAATAAAACCTTGTAAAAGACACAAAAGCAAATAAATACCTGAGAATTCTGAAAAGTAAATCGGAACACTGCAGATTGGGGAGGAAAGTCCAACTTGTGGCTATAACTTACGTGGTGATGAATTTCCCAGTTCGTGTTGTTGTGTCTTCTTTTATGTTTGACTTGAGAGTGACCCCTATATTGTTGTGCACAGTGAAGGTAAGGACACATCCAAAGCTCCAACAGAAACATTGTCTGAAAATTAAGGCCCCTGTGGTTTCAAGAGTGTAGGGGAAATCTTGTTGCTTTTTCTTTTCTTTTTTTTTTCTCTCTCCTGGCTTTGCACTGAGGGTGGACCCAATATCCAATGTGTGGTGTGTGTGTGTGTGTGTGTGTGTGTGTGTGTGTGTTGAGGGGAGTGTTACAGTGGTGGCAGTGACACAAGCATTTAAGACTTTAAGCAGCTGTTACAACTGTATTTCATGAGGTAAAGGTAAACACACCTGAAATGAATTGAAATATAAGTTCTTAACAGAGAAATACAAATTACAGAAAAGAACCAAATGGAAATTTTAGAAGTGAAAAATTTAATAGAAATGATCCAATCTGAAGAGTGGGAAAAAAAAAGAAAAAAAATGAGAGTCTTAGAGATTTGTAGGACAATATTAAAAAGCTTAACACTTGAATTCCAAAAGGAGAAGAGAAAGAGATTGGTGCAGAAAGACTATTTGAAGAAATAAGGGCCAAAAGTTCTCAAATTTGGTAGACAAAACCAAAACAATATACCCATAAATTTACAGTCAAGAAGATCAGAGAACCCCACACAGGATAGAATCAAAGAAACCAAGCCTAGACACACGAGAATCAACCTACAGAAAACTAAAGATAAGCAGGTGTCTTGAAAACAGCTAGAGAAAAACAACACATTACAAATACGGAAACAATAATTGGAATGAACACGGATTCCTCATCAGAAACCACAGGGGATAGAAGAACATGAAATACTATCTCTAAAGTGCTAGCAGAAATGTCAACCCAGAATTTTACATCCAGCAAAAATATCCTTTAGGAATGAGAAAAAAAAAAAGATACTCGCAGATGAAGGAAAACACTGTTTATTGCTAGCAGCTCTGCTCTAAAAGAAATTCAAAAGGAGGTTCCTAACGCTGAGGAAAAATGTACCAGAGGGAAACTTTGAGCTCTGGGGATAAGGGAATAGCACTGAACATGGTAAATGGCTGGGAATATAAAAGACCACTTTCCCCCTCTTCAGTTCTTTAAAATATGTAAGACTATTGAAACAAAGATCAAAATCTTATCTGGTAGGGTTTTGAATATATAGATGTAATATTTATGACAATTATAACATAAATGGAAGACAGTAAAGGAACCTATGTAGTTGTAAAGCTCTCCCATCTTCCTTTAAGTGATCAAATATTACCTCTAAATAGAGTGTGAATGATTAGACATGCATACTGGAAACCCCAGAGCAACGACTAAAATATATTGCAAAGAAATATAGACAAAAGGCAAATTCATAAATTAAAATGTTTAAAAATATTCTGAATTGCAGCTAGAGCTGAATATACAACTAATAAAAAAATCAGTAACTTTAAAGATGTATCCAAACAGTTTTTCTTAAACCATTGCATACAACTGATACTAGCTTTTCTAAATTGCTTCTCTGGAAGTTAAATAAAGGTCATAGGCTTTATTTAACTAATTTAAATGTTTCACAACCCTCCATGGCATGAAGATCTTTATTCTGCTAAACCTTCATAATTAATCATAATAAGTATGGTTATCACATGAAGCTAGGTGCCTGAAGGCAGAAACTGAGTCTTATTACTGGTTTCTCAGAGTCTTGCACATGTCTGACAAGCAGCAGGTGCTCACATTCAGTGAAAGAATGAGTATTTCCAAAATATGTCTGGTGTATAAATGAAAGCACAATAGGAATAAAAGGTTCTTCTGAAATAATAAGTCAAGTTGATTGTGTAAGACAGGAGGGAAGATGTAATTTTAAAAGCCAGACTGATTAAAGTAGTCACCTCGGTATATTACACTGTATTCCTACAACACTCAAAGGATTTTCAATATTCACTTTTGGGCTCTTCATCATAGTTGCCTGAATATGTCAAATTAAACCAAATGGGTTCATAATTCAATGTCAAAACTATTTCCATCTTTCTAGAATCACCTAAAGCCATGCTTTAACAATGAATAATGCCCAGGATCGAGTGACAATTTTAAGACCACTTATGAATTTCAGGGAATAAAAATCTCTTGAGATGACGCACGGGTCATCTGGTGTAGGGTCCCTGTGTATGAATTTTTTGTGATATTTCACACAAATGTAATAAGATAAATAAATTATTATTAAAATAAAACCTTTTTGAATATATTTTTTTATATTTTATATAGAACTATGATTTTACCTTTTTTTGAAAAAAATTATTAAACCTTTTTTTTTGGTTTGTTTTTTGAGATGGGAGTCTCGCTCTCTCACCCAGGCTAGAGTGCAATGGCGTGATCTCGGCTCACTGCAACCTCTGCTTCCTAGGTTCAAGTGATTCTTCCACCTCAGCCTCCCGAGTAGCTGGTATTACAGGCATTCACCATATGCCCAGCTAATTTTTATATTTTTGTAGAGACGGGGTTTAACCATGTTGGCCAGGCTGGTCTCGAACTCCTGACCTCAGGTGATCTGCCTGCCTCGGCCTCGCAATGTGCTGGAATTACAGGCGTGAGCCACTACGCCCAGCCATTAAATCTTTTTAAAGAGTAAAACAAAATCCTTTTTCTTTTTCTTCTATATTATTTACATATAAAGGAACACGAGCACATATAATAATGGTTTATGATGCGTACAGAAAACAATAAACAATGACAAGCCATATTGTGCTAGGATTTTTTTTTAAATAATCAAATGTTATTGTCCTCTCAAAACAACCCAGAAAACCAATATCTCTATAACAACCCATAGGTATTTTTGAAATGTGACAATGGGGCAATTATTGAGATGCGCATTATATTAGGCTATTTTTGCATTACTATAAAAGAATACCTGAGATGGTGATTTACAAAGAAAAAAGATATATTTGGATTATGGTTCTGCAGGCTGTACAAGCATGGCATTAACATCTGCTTGGCTTCTGGTCAGGCCTCAGGAAGCTATGATCAGGGCAGAAGGCGAAGGGGAAAGCCAGCGTATCACATGGGGAGAGAGGGAGCAAGGTAGCGGGGAGGTGCCACATTCTTTAAACAACCATATATTTCATGAACTCAGAGCAAGAACTCACTTATCACTAAAAGGATGGTACTAAGCCATTCGTGAGGAATCTGCCCCCATAATCCAAACACCACCCAGCAGGCCTTACCTCCAACACTGAGAGTCATATTTCAAGATGAGATTTGGAGGGGATAAACATCCAAACCAAATCATACAATCATACGTATATGCTAAAATGGCTATTGGGTGGTTGACACTTGAGTTACCTTATAGAAAAGAATACATTATTTTGTGTTTAAGACAGGATCTCACTCTGTCATCCAGGCTGCAGTACATTGATGCAATCATGGCTTATTGCAGCCTCGACCTCCCAGGCTCAGGTGATCCTCCTACCTCAGCCTCCCCGATAGCTCAGACTACAGATGCATGCCACTGCAACTGGCTAAGTTTTTGTAAATTTTGTAGAGATGGGGTCTCACTATGTTGTCTAGGCTAGTCTTGGACTCCTGAGCTCAAGTGATCCACCCACTTTGGCCTCCCAAAGTGCTGAGATTACAAATATGAGACAGTATGCCCCGCCAAAAAGAATTTTAATATCCAGAGGAAAAGTATGAACACTGTGGAAACACATGACATGTTACTTCTTTCACTTTTAACCTATGATGCCTTTAACTTTTCCTGGACGTTTCTTAGAACATTAGCTTCATGGTAGTATCTCTTTAGTCCCTCCAATTTAAAGACATTGCAATGACTCCTTCACTTTATAATGCAGAAATGGAGCTAGCCACCCCCAACTTACTGCTCCCTCTGCTTCCCTCCCCATGAATGTTAGCATTATAGCCATTTCTATTTTTCTCTTTTTTCTTATCCATAAGGTTACTATCTCAGGGCTTCCATAAAACACTGGTTATGGAACAGTGCTTTTTTTCAGGAAAGAAAGTGCTACATAAAGTGTTTCTGGATAACCAAACTGGTAATGGGACTTAGACAATTCATTCAAGTGGACACATACAAAACACATTTCCAGATCAGTTTTTGAAAAATAATTTCATTAACAATAATAAAACTTATGTATTTAAAACTCGGAATAAAGTAATTAGTGCTCCACTAGAATATCAAAAGAAATCTGCATCTTCAAAACAAGTCAAAATAAATTTCTACCTGATATTGTAGAGCCTTATAGATATCAACTCCCTGAAGCCAAAGCCAAATTACAGAATTCCAAATTACAGAATGATGAAACTTCAGAACTGGAATGGATTTTGTTGATATCTATTATAATCATCACATTTTACAGATAAGAAAACAGAAAGTCAAAGAAGTAAACTGCCTAAGATCACTTTACTAATTGATGGCAGGGCCATGAATAAAAATCCCAGGTTTTCTGCCTCCTAGTTAAGTATTCTTTCCACTATACGATATTGACAGCTAAAATAGCACTAGCACACATTTATGAGGGCCTAGGCCTGCTGGCTCAATGCTAAGTACTTTAGAATTATTCATGAATTATCTCTTTTCATTTTCGTAAGTGCGTAATGATATAGGTATACATATAAGTGACAGAATTTGAACCCAGGTTTTCCATACCTGAGTACTGTGTAATCACAGCATGGACCCAGTTAACATACAAATTCACCAGTTAAAACTTAAGACAGGAATCATTTGCATGGTAAGTGGGACAATAGAGGCTGACTGCAAGAACCTCCAATTCACATCCTTCTTTTCAGGGGACCTATAGAGGTTGAGAGTCTAGATTCAGGAGTCCAGTACTTCTTAGCTTTGAATTGTAGCTCTGTTTACTGCTAGGTCTGTGATCTTGGGGAAGTTACTTAACTTCTCTAAGGCTTAGTTTCCTAATCTCTAAGAATAGAACATTTCCCACAGAGTTGTCATTAGGATGAAATAAGATAATGCATTAAAGCAGTTAGTACAATGCCTGGCACAGGGTGATCACTCAATAAATGCTAGCTGAATTTCATTTTTAGCCATTGTATTTTAATTACTTGCCTCCCTTTGGGTCTTCTGAAAAAAACTTTCCTAGATCACTAAGTTCACTTTTAAGAAATATTATCATGCATATTGATAACTTTTGATTATTACTAACCAAGAGTCATACTATTGAGATAATATAAATGTCCAAGTAGATGCATTCTGTGTAGGGAAAGGCATCCATGAGAATATTATGCAGAAAATGCTCCTTAGAAGGTATGTGAGTCTTCTTCCTCCTACATTTACCCCCAACCCCTATACTAAATCTGGCCCATGACCACCACTCTAGCTTCATGTACCAAAATTGGGTTCCATGTCAGTTTACATACAAGGTTTTTTCCCCCCTTTAAGGAAGAAGTGCTCTATTATTTTAACCTAGGAATTGATTATAATCCAAAAGTCTATCTTTGGTATGAGCTCTTATAACTTTGCTGAATACAGACTTAGATGAAAATGTATAAACACATGATTTGGGAGTATATCAATAAAACAGATTTAAGCCAGTCTGCTCTTACAATTTCGGAAAGTGGAAACAAGTCCATCATTGGCAGTTCTTTTCTATTACTGTGGACTCTGGCTTGCCTCAGTTTAACAGTTTCAAAGGTTGAGGTTATATACAGAGTATCCTTAGGTTGGGCTGGAAGTAAGCAAAATGAGGCTTCTGTGATTTCTGCATATCTATAAATTTAGGAAGAGGTCATAGCTGTTCCTCTCAGCCCCTTTCCCCCTCCTACTTTCCTCTGCCTCTCCCAATGTTTTTAGCACAGGTCACCCACCTATAGAGCGACTGTAGCTGAGTGAACTTAATGAAGGGCTGAGAATTAAGAATTCATCTCCTAATCCTGCACTTAAATTTTGGCTAATGCCAAGCAGACTTGCAAGCAGGTATCAGGTATACAGGCATGAGTTCTTGAATCACATAACATGTCCCACTATACCAGCATCTCCCACATTTTCAGTGCCCCTGAAGTACCTTTTATATCACAGGCACCCAGTAAATGAGAACATGTTTGAGAAAGATAGGCAGTTGTTGCTGGTAAGGGTTTAACAATAGCTCTTGGAGTAGGAGAGCTGATATGATTGAATTTGCAAGCATCTGTGGCATAAATACTTTCACCATGGCCAATTTAAGCTACTAGTGGTTTAACAACTGTCTTGCAAAGTTCTTGAGTCTAACAATCAGCTCTTTTGACCCATTATGAGCTGCACAGGAGAGAGAGACAGCAAGCAGCCCAGGGGTAACCCTAGGTTACTCCTCAGCAACTGGCTAGTTACCCCTTTCTTAAAGCAGGGGACTTGCACTAAACACTGGCCTAGCGCTCCTTTGATGCTATTTCCTCAGGCTGAATCCTGATTCCCATACCTGCCATCTACCTTCCAGGATCCTGCCGTGCAAAACATTCCTTCTTAATGGCAAGAATGAACAAACCTGAATTCCAGATTAGATTCATTGTCAAATGCCTCACTGCTGGCTTCCACCTAGTGGATGGGTCCAGCTGAAAGCAATAAAATGCCTGAACTATACCTGAGCTTGCTAGAGGGCCTCTTTGAATACTGAATCTTAGGTGACCCAGTTACCCTCTCCAGTTTTTTTTTGGCCAAATCTCCAAATCTACATTAACTGAGGGAAAAGGTATATTGTCACCTTGCTTGACTCCACTGGCCCTTGTTACTTAATAGCTTGTATGTCTTACATCTGAACCCTGCTCACTTTCCTAGTCTCAACAGGCAAAAAGCTTCAGAAGTTTCATATAATTATTATAATTAGAATAAGGAAGGGATGGGTTGGGCAGCAAGAGCAAATTAGCCAACATCAATATACTTTCTGTAGATGTAAAAAAATCTTTAAATAATCTTTATTAATAAACCTTCTCAATTACATTTAATATGACGCTATTGCATCAAGATGATTACATCAAAAGAATACCAAAAACAAACTTCATCTTCTAAGGCTTTTCTTTTTTAATCTGAATAGAAGCATTAACATGGAAAGTATACCTATGGGCCATTAATATGAAACCGAGCTATGCTTTCCAAACACTGGAAATTGTTAAGCATCTCTATAGTCAAGAGAATCCCTGTTTCATTCAGTTCCTGGAAAAAAAAAAATGATATTCAGAGGCATAGTAACAATACTAAGGCTAAACCTCAATACATTGCAAATATTTAAACAGGATTCAGCTGTGGAACATGAACTTTACCTATTCTGCAGAGAAAAGAAGTTTTGTCTGTCAGCTGTTTCTGTTTAATCAATCTGGAAACTATGGGAGTACAACTTATTAGATAGTAATTATTAGCACTTCAGTAAGTTTGAAGGTTCTTACCTGTACATTTGTAATCAGAGGCCACCCCTTTAAGCACAGCATCAAAAATGGATACTTCCACTCGCTGCTTTCTGTGGTGACAACTCACAAGCAAGGAAGGCTGGGACACAATAAAGTACAGAAAAGGTTCTAGCTGTAAGTCACCAGTTCCTCTTCGACCAGGCTGCCGAACAATAGTTATACCAAGTGCTTGTCTAGCAGATGACCTTGTGGATGCATGAATACTTTCAAGAGAGAGGACCCCTATTTTTTTCCCTGAAGGAAAAGAAATGCTGCTCCTTAAGAGATCTTCTGCTGTCACCGTAGAAATACATGCCTGGTTGGGCTTAGCAACATCTGAATCAACTTCTGGGAGATTTAATGAACTCTTGTCTGTTTTTTCATTATCCTTCTGTTCTTGTGATTTCGATTTGGATAAGGCCATACAGGAATAGGTCATTAGTGAGATTCTACTTGCAGTGATAAATATGTCAAAGGGAATAAAATTTAGATTTTTTACAATTGATGACTGGCGTGAGGGACGGGCAATGCGATGCTGGCTGGCACCACTGTGCTGCTCTATTTGCACTATTCTGATTTTAACACTGTCACTGCCAATTCCACTATCCTGAGCACCACTGTACCGAGATGAGGTTTCAGCCATGCCTCCATCAAATGTATCCACTTTTTTCTGTTCTTGTTTAGAGATCTGTAAGAAAAAAGTAATAAAACATTTCAAACTAGTTACATGCCAATTGTCATATAAACAACGTTATATAAACACGTTGTCAAAAGAAAATTTTAAAATGAGTCTAGTATAACTTAAAACAGTAATCAGAAAACAGAATAGGTGCCC
Source organism: Rhinopithecus bieti (assembly GCF_001698545.2). Lineage (NCBI taxonomy): Eukaryota > Metazoa > Chordata > Mammalia > Primates > Cercopithecidae > Rhinopithecus > Rhinopithecus bieti. The sequence continues at coordinate 197,219 of NW_016821593.1, read as the reverse complement.
ATTTCCTACACCAGACCCCAAAATCACCTTAAAATGCCAAGGAAATACTTGAGAAAAGCATCTAATGTTCATTTCCATCATTAAAATACATTTTGAATGTCAGATCTTCTTTCTTTGGATTACTACAGAATAGCATATATCTTTTAAAATGTCTCTTTAAAGAATTATTTTAATACATATTTTTATAGTGATTTCCCAAGCAATACAATAAACTGTCTCCAAAATCATGATTACTGTTGGTTGAAATTATATTTTATGTAGAAGTAGTTTATACTATATTCCTTACCTTTCTTATAAAACTGATTTATAGGTTATATTCCTTACCTTTCTTATAAAACTGATTTATAGGTTTTTAGACAGTAAGAAAGGGAAAGATCAGTAGTCCTAAATTATGAAGGACAAAGAAAAGTACACTAAAATAAATGCATGCCATTTCAAAAGATGTTTATTTTCTCCTACTACAATAGGACTTAAAACAAGGACAAATACAAGTGATAAAGTAAAATCAAGTCAGCAATTAAGTAATTAAAACCTTGAGGGTAGATTTTTCCTTTGTGCAATAAAGGCTACTAGTTCTCAAAATTTTCCACCAATGAGTCCCTAAGTAGAGAACTAAGAGCAACTTGGTGGCAGCAGCAGTTATAATCACTTGGCTCCAAGACCATCAGTTCCTCCTTCTTAGACTGCCTGACCATCAGTCTGCAACTTGCTATTCTGCACCTAGATATTTTACTTGCTTTTTCAACAGAATTATTAAGGTAACCATAAAAAAATCCTTAAGAATAAAAAAAACTACCTCACCCCATCTTATCACCAAACATAACCAATAGTAATATTTCATGGCTCTTCCTTTCAGTCTTTTTTACCTACCTATGCACAGGTTCCCTTCAACTGTATCCCTTTGGGTTATAATGATACCATAGGGACAAACTGATAACTCAAATTTTGACATGCTAATGTACTCTTCATAAATACAATTTTTAAAAGCTGCATAATACTTCATTTAGTGTTAGGAACAATTTGTTCTACCATTCACATATAACTGTATATTCAAGCTTTCAATTAGTGCTGACAAATACCTAGCAATATTTTCTCAGGACAGACAGGCTCCTAGAAGTGAAATTATTAGGTCAGGTACAGTGATTCACACTTGTGATCCTAGCACTTTCGGAGGCTGAGGTGGGAAGACTGCTTAAGTCTAGGGGTTCAAGACCAGCCTGGGCAACATGATAAAACCCTATTGCTACAAAAACATATGAAGAATTAGCTAGGCCTGATGGTGTGCCCCTGTGGTCCCAGCTACTTAGGAAGCTGATGGCTTGAGCCTAGGAGGTGGAGGTTGCAGTGAACCGTGATCACGCCATGGCATTCCAGCTTGGGTGACAGAGTGAGACCCTATTTCAAAAACAAAAACAAAAAAAATTGTTTAAAAAGTGGAGGCCGGGTGCAGTGGCTCACACCTGTAATCCCAGCACTTTGGGAGGCCGAGGCAGGCGGATCACGAGGTCAGGAGATCGAGACCATCCTGGCTAACACAGTGAAACTTCGTCTCTACTAAAAATACAAAAAATTAGCCGGACATGGTGGCAGGCGCCTGTAATCCCAGCTACTTGGGAGGCTAAGGCAGAAGAATGGCATGAACCCAGGAGGCGGAGCATGCAGTGAGCTGAGATCCCACCACTGCACTCCAGCCTAAGCGACACAGCGAGACTCTATCTCCAAAAAAAAAAAAAAAAAATGGAACTATTAGGCTAATGGTTTGAAAAGTTTAAAGTTACTATTGTCCAACACCTATCCAAAAAGGCTGCACTCAGTTACATTACTATCAACAATAAAAAAATGTCTCCCAAAGTACTGGGTAACTGGGTATTGCTTATTATTATTATTATTACTATTTTTAAAGACAGAATCTTGTTCTGTTGCCCAGGCTGGAATGCAGTGGTGTGATCATAGCTCACTGCAACCTACAACCCCTCAGTGGTGGCTCAAGCAATCCTCCCATTTCTGAGGAGCTAGGATTACAGGCATGCACCACCATCCCTGGCTTATTTTTACATTTTTTGTTGAAATGAGGTCTCATAGTGTAGCCCAACTTGGTCCAAACTCCTGGCCTCAAGCAATCCTCCTGTCTCAGCCTCCCACAGCTGCTTATTATTTTAAAAACTCCTTAATTTGATTGGTTAAAAAAATATATATTTATATATAAGAAATAATATATATGCAATAACATATATATAAGAACTGATAAATAATTCAAGAAAGTGAGGTAATCCTCATTAAAAAAGGACTTGTTTCTGTCCTTTGAAGACACCATATTCTTTCAAACCATGTAGTTTATACTGTGCTCTTTCCCTTCCTGGAGCGCCCCTCTGAGCTTGCTGTAGCTGGTGAACATTTAGTTATCCATCACGATAAATGACATTTGTCTGAGAACTGTTCTCTCACTCTTTTCCTTCTTGGTGATCTTAGTAGTTCACTTATACTTCTATTATATGGTATATTTTACGAAAATGTTTTGTGGTAACAGTATCAGACAGCATTAAGAAAATATATACGCTTTGGAGTCACACAGATGTGGGATCAAGTCCAACACTCTCTAATTGTATGACTCTGAACAAATTACAAATCTCTCTAAGGCTATATAATATCATTTGTAAAATTAGGATAATAACTCCTACCTCAGAGTTACTACGATGACTGAATTAATAGCACAGTGCCTGCCTTACAGTAAATACCCAATAATGAGCAGCTGTTACATGTTTGTCTCTTTTACCAGGTGAAGAACTGTTAGAGGGAATGTAGTATACAATTCCGCTTCTATATATCACTAAGGAGCAGGGCAGTGCCTAGCACAATGAAGAGAATCCACGAATGTTGGATATGTTTTTCTTTGATACAACATTAAATGAAAAAATTGCCCAGCAGACTAGAGTTACATGATTGTTACGATATAAATAAACGTAGATGGAGAATTCTCAATACTGTACTCCTCAAGGTCTTTCCCAGACATATTTATGCATAGTGTCTTTCCTGATCTGCATTCTCTACCTTGTGGGCTGATCATACTTCAAAGAATCCTCTCTATCTCTTCTGTCTTTGTCCTCACATTGGGACATTAATATCTAACTCATAGGGTTGCTGCAGCATAAAATTAATTAACATATTGAACAAACACAGTAGGCACTCTAAAAAGGGTAAGTTAAAAAATTTATCTTCTTTGTGAAGACTTCAGCAACCCTTCCAGGTGGTGCTAGTCTTTCCCACTTCTATGCTTTTATAACAAACTAATACTATAGTACTTTTCACACTATATTCTGTCTCAGGGATTGTGAGCAATTGAAGAAAAATAAAATACCGTTGAGTTCATTTATTATTTGCCAGACACTGTTAGCATATTATATAAGCTAACATTATAATTATTTGAGGAGAAGTACTATTATCCCCATTTTACAGCTGAGAAAATTGAGGTTTATAGAGATTGATCAATAGTTCCAAGGTCAGTCAGCTAGCAGGCTTTGGGTAAGAGGAAACATCATGTTAGTATTCCTAGAACATACTATAGTGCTTATCACATAATAAAACTTAATAATTGTGTGCTGACTGAATAAATGAATGAACATATTTAAAATTCAGTAAGATAAAATAAAGATAATTGTTATCAAAATATCAGTTTAATTTTAGTTATCCTTATTATGAAAATTTCAAATAGACCTCCAGATCTATTACCAACTAGGAATTCTCAAATAACATGTGAAAAGTAATGAAATCAAGTACTTAAGTAGTCAAATGCGAAATCAAGCACATTTTGAAGCATTACAAACTAAATATCTAAATACAGTATAACTAAAAAATCCTTTAGGTTGAGTTTCAATGGCAAACTCCAATCAAGAACTCAAGTTTTATAAGCTATTTTCATTCTCTGAATCAGGAAAGTCAACCACAATTAACTACATGAAACTATAGTTTCTATGCATAGAGCATTTTTTCCTTCTGATTTACAGATTTATACTTAAAATCGACTCTCTCCCTCTTTAAAGTGGATTAAGTGTTCCCATAGGTGTTAACATAAAACGGCAAACCACCTGTAGAGAAAGGTAAAGAAATTTAGCATCTACCCTATATTACGTGCTGAGACTGCCACATTAGTCTCCAGCAAATGTCAAGTGGTGTGATCTTGAGATATAAATAACCAGCAGTGGCAGGATGGCAGCTATCAGTTCAGGTCACAAAGGTTACTGAACAGAAGTCAGATGGTAACTAATTCTAATCACTACTGAGCAGAATGGAATTTGAACCAATGACCTAGAGATGAAAGACTCTGACTTCCATTGGAAGGAAAGGAAAAAGTACAACTTACCCAGTACTAGAAAACTAAATTCCTAAAACTGGGTTAAAAGCCAGGATTTCCTCAATTTTTTTAAGCCTCTAAACTATATCTGTAGCACTGAAATAAACAAGCTGATGATTTTGAGACATATTTAAAAATCCACTGGTTTGTCACCAGTCCACTGCAGATTTATTACATTGAAGGGTATCTGGCCCACTACAGAGAAAAGTTTTATAATTAATTATGTGTGCTGGGCCCTAAACTTGGGCATCAATTTACTATTCCTTTGTGGAAAACGAAGAGTTCACAATGTAATAACTCTGAAAGTAACTTTTGCTTTATTATTGTCCAAGGGGACTAATAATTTACGTTGTCAAAAATAGCAGTATCTGCTTGCTGTTGGTGCAGCAGAAACATGTATCTTTGGGCAGTGCTGTTACATCAGCTCTCCCACTCTTTATCTAACTTATTTAAGATGAACAATAAAAGTTTTCTTTAATTAGCTACTGGTGTGCATTAACATGATCATGATTAAACCATAAAAACCAACTGTACATTACTCTGGTCCTCTGTTCCATATGTTTTGAATTATTCTGTTTGAAAATGTACTTTGCGTCCCTTTCAAAAGTTCGACCTTCTGCTTTCAGAGAATTAAATGCATATTACTGTATTGAAGAAGATAATGTTTCAGACCTCCAGGCATATATTAAACACACTGGCAGCACTTGAGACAAAATGCTTTACTTATTAGATACTTCCTATTCTAAACAGTGTCATCAAAGGCTAAAAACAAAATCCATATAAAAGCTGCACAATGCTTCCACACAGAACCTGTGCCAAAATCCCTGTACTTTCCAACTAATGAGGAAAGGATGTGTACTCTTAACATATGAATGTAAGATTTTCCAATCATTCACTTTAGGAAACTGGGATATTGATTCCATATGGGTTACGTTAAATGGAACTGTATTGGTAAAATAACCTTTAAGATATCTGGCATGATAATGATAATTAAACAATATTCAAAGGACTAAAACAAAAGGGAATTTAGTTCTACAATGGCTAATTAAAATAAAATGAAAAAATACACCATGCCATTTATCAAGATAAATTGTTATTGTTTAAGAACTATTTAAATGCTGTTAAAATATACTCTTAGATACAATCTGAGAGAGCTGGAAAATATTTGTGGCTTAAAATGGATAGTTTGGTGAAGAAAAAAGTATAGGACTCTGAAATTTTATGCAGAGATAACAGCTTTAGAGCCTTGAGCACAACCAGATGGTACTTAAATTGGAGGAATTCCACAGTTTCTCTATCAATGGGTTTCAATATGAGACAGTTTTCAATAGCTAGGAAAACATGTCAAGTTGATAGTTTACTTCTTAGATCATTTCAGCGCATTTTCCCATCCTTTCACAGCTGTATATGGAACAGATACTAGCCACCACGGAGAAGGTGCTGAAAGCTGTACTGGTAGCTAACGAACTGTAGCTAATTCCTCTTTTCAATGTATTAAGATAGGTAAGTTTACCAGCTCACTCTGGGGTTTGGTTAAGAGCCCTAGTGTCTCAGGAGTAGTAAATAAAACCATATTTGAATAATGTGACAATGTCAAGGAATGCATTAAACTAATTTCAGGTTATATTAATTAGATGTTCTTCAGTAGCATTTTGGGGAAAACAAGCTTGATTGAAACTTCTTGTTCAGCCATATCAACATTTTATGAACATATTCAAATGTCAGCTCATTAATAAAAATGTTGCAAAGAAATGGATGCTTAAAATTTTAAAGAAAACCTGTGGAAACCAACCTTTTCAGAATTATTAAGGACCAAAACAAATACAATTTTTGTTTTGATGGCTAACAAGAAAAGGAAATTCAGCATCTATTCCAGGATTTTAATTAAAATTATGTCTTTTAATCTTTTTGTCTTTGTAAGAAAACTTACTATATACCAAACATATGCATATCCAAAATTTCTTCTAACTTCTTATATAACAGCCATGCTGAAGTAATATTTCCAACAGGCAACAGTCATACTTTTTCCTTGATCAAAATATATTTTGCCAATTATGAGATTATATTTCATATCTTATAAATTATAAAAAGTCAAGTGTAAAACCACAGCATCAAAGTGACAATCACATCTATATATAACCGTGATCTTTATCCTAATTTTACTGCCCTTGCTATAATGTAGTAGTATTTTCAAAAAAGTTAACATCTTATCTAACAAATACAGTAAAAAAAAGTTATAGTATTTTAATGGTTTCACATACTGAAATTACAAAGGAGAATTTTACAAACTTGAAAAGTTATGTGCCTCATTGTGTAAACATTTGCAAACATACTTCTAGCTCTATGTTTTAGAAGTTTGTGGGATGAGGTAGGGTGGGGTGGTTGGGAGAGGCTGTTGCATGTTTTTAACACAGAGATAATCTACACTGGAAGCTTTATATAAATAGAAAATTGTATTAATTTAATCTAGACAACAATAAGAATATATTTTTAAATGTCAAAATTTCAATGATGTCCATATTATGGTTCATAAACCTTTATCATTTTATTAATGAATTACCATCTCAACTCAGTGATGTGCTAGATGACATTTATCTTAGCAAGCACATTAAACAAAACACATCAAAAGAATTGACTTCAATATGAAATGTCTCCTTTAGTGTCACCAATTAATGTTATTTTAATGAAAAAAAAAAAAAAACAAACTTGAACAAGCACTGTATGCACTAGCTTAATACAGATACCAGAGCTAGAAAACAAGGGCTTTTTCTCTTTTATTTCTCTAAAACTACATGCTATACAAGATCCCAAATAATATAATTGTTCCCAGTTGAATGGCAAAAAAGGTTTTCACAATACTGCAGTAATTATGCAAAAGAGCAGAACTAATGATACCCATCACTGCTTAACAGACAGAACGGTAAAGAGTACTATAGTTTCAAGTTTTCCCTTTCATGAAGTTACTTTTCCGGCTCTTTGAAGTAACACAATGAGGCCACTACTGCCTGCTAAGTGCTAACTGCAATAAAAGCAGCATGCAGATAGTTCAGTCAAGGTTGTGTTTTACTACAGTCTGTTTGGTCTATTGTTCTAATTTAAGTTGTAAATTATGAAAAGGAACTAAGATTAGTGCTAAACTGACTATAACACCTAGATCATTATCAGTGCCTATTTCAATATGATAAACTAAAAAAAAAAAAAAAAAGGTATATGTATCCACCTACCCACATGGGCACATAGGTAAATTCAAATCCTACCTATTGAGATTTTATCTGCAGTATTGACCTTTAGACTTTTGTGTCTGTTTGTCCCTTCATACATATATGATTTCACAGCATAAGCTTATTTTCAGGGGCTTCTAAGTTCATGAAAAAAAAAAAAATTAAATTAGTTCCAGGCAAAACTGTGCATACAGTTTAACTCAAAAATAGTTCTCATTGTCTGTTCCTTTCTTTCTCTATGTTGCTCACATATATAGTGAATAGGAATAGGTTGGTCATTTTTGTTCGAGACTGGATCTAAATGATTTATACTAGGCTCCAAGTTTAAGTTTTGTAATGAATTCAATTAAAACACACACACACACACACACACACACACACACACACACACACACCTGACACATTCTGGCAACTTGGACCTTAATCAAAACAGATGCCTCTACATAAGAAACAACAACCTGCTTTGAAACGGCCATGATGTTAATTCTTACAAAGTGGCTACTGTGTGTACAGGGTAACTACTCTCCAGACTGATGAAATCCAAGGTTCATTCCACTGATGTCAATGTGGAAACCATTTTGTCCCATAGCTGCTTAAAGATTTTCAATAGGATTAAATCAGCTGCAAGTCCTCATTATATTAGGGTTTACAATTGTGTCTGAGTTGCAGTCTGTTTTTCATAGAATTTGACTCAGAGACTGACTTAGATTGGCTCTTTGGAGCTAGTCTGATTTTACCAGAAACAACTGTATCACATCAGCCACTCTCATAAACTTGCTTTAAGACCGAATCAGTCCTGACCCTAAAGCAGATGAAAGTTTACCGAGCCTACACGTAAGTCTCAGAAAAGTTTGCATTTAGTTTCTGCAGCAATATAGAAGTAGACTGTGCTTATTAACTATTCCAGTGGGCCTCTGCCTTGCAACTATAAATGTAATTTTCTGATAAGAAAACTATAGTTGAACTTGGAGAAATTTCTATCAATAAAACACATATAAATCCTTATTTGATTACTTTATCCCCTAAATCATATATATCCCTTTAAAGAAATTATGTAGGACTTATGGAAATGAAGCAAGAAAAAGACATGCTTTTAAAACTAATTTACCCCCAATATCCAGTACAAGTTGAAAAGTGATGAAAATGGCCAAACATATCCTTAATTAACTTCATCCAGTAGCTGGTTTTCATTGCCAGATAGAAATATTTGACTTGATTTTCATTATTACTTGTTCTAATTAATTTAAAAAACCTGGTGCAATTAATGCTAGATTCTCTTCAAGTTTCAATATTCTCTACTACCTAACTAATTTTATGGAAATCCATCAAGACCCAACAGAACGCATTCACAAACTTGTATTAGCCATCCTTTACTTCATATAGATCATATTCAAACCGAACTAAAGCCATATATTGATTCTCTGTCATATGTTATCAATACCTTAAAAAGTAATGATGCAACAGACTTGAAATGCAATGGCTAAGATGTTAGAGAGAAATATTTGTTTATGCCCTGCAGCCAATTCTTCTTTTCCATTACAAATACTTTGTTCTTCTCTGTTACTCCATAAAAATAATCACTACACCAAAATGACCTTCCACACAAATGCTTTGATCACAACCTCTTCCTTCAATCCTTGGAAATTCGAAGTATTCTCTAAATCAGGTAAAAATTCCTAACAATATCTCTAGTCAGTTAGCCCCATAGCACCAGTAAATTTTAATATGCTGATATGTTACAAGTCATTCTTGCTGTTCTAAGAAAGCAACTTTCTGTATACTAATGAAGGTAATCTAATCTATGCATTAAGCTTGGATAATTTTGGTCATATGGAACTGCTTGAATAAAGTTTAAAAGTTAGAAAGAAGACATTCTTCCTCTCATATACCAAGCATCATCTTTTCAAACATTAAAGTAGTAATCCAGTCTGCAAGCTCCTAAGAAAACTTTCCTTAAAAACTATGAATTAAAAAGTAAATTTTAATCATACCTGGTATATGATTACTAGCTGATCTTATCAGGATGTCTTTTAAGGCTAAATTTTAGAAGACCACATTCACAACGGTATTACCAAATTAGCACCAATAAAGAGTGTTCTTAGATTTTAAAACTTTCTGACATTTCTCTAACTAGTTAAGAAATAAAGTTTCTATTTTTTCTTATATTAAGATAATATCATTTGGTTAATAATATTACCAAATAATATTGTATTATTGGGCTTTAGCTAGAATAATTTATTGGGATAAAATATTTCCCAAGCTTCTGGAAGATAGAGCTAATGTCAAAATTAATATGCAAAATGTGAAATAAAATTTAATTTCACATCATTCATTCATTCATTCATTCATCAAATTGTTATTGAGCATCTACTATGTTCTAGGCACCAGCTAGGGATATAGAAAAAACAAAGCTTTTATCTTCATGAAATTTACATTCTAGGGGGAAGTCAGCCAATAAAATACATATATGTATATATAAAACCCACATATACACACCATATTTGCTGATAGACTGGATGTTTAGTATTATGAGAGAAAGACAGGAGTCAGGAATGATTTGAGTTTTTTTTGGTCAGAGCAACTGCAAGAATGGAAAAAAATGATTTTCCAGATGATTACAAGCAGCTTTCCAACCTGTCTATGTATTATGCCAAAGCTTTTACAATTTGCTTTTCCAAACTTTGCCTGTTTTGCTAAGAATCATAAATGACCACAGTGATATTCCCATAGGGGCATGACACTCATGACTGTACCCAATTTTAAAGGAATCTCTAGTTCAATTATGTTGTCTTCCTAGTTCCTCCCACAAGCCAAACCATAAATCAGCCGAGAACCATTCAAAGGAAGGCTATGATTAGAGACAGTGTTCTAGGGTTGGACCTAGTCCTCATTATAGACAAACATTTGGCAATCAGAGAAATGGGGCTAAGACATGCAGTCAGGTCATGATTTCCAGAAAAACCAATTGAATGAGACACAAATTCTTGGGAAGAAATTTTGGACCTGGAACAATAAGACAGACAGAAGATTTCTGAGATAAATTGGAGAAGGGGAAAAGGAGAGAGGCCTGGCCTCTTATAATACCTCTGTATCTCTAATTGCTACTAAGCACTTGGATGTCCCATTATCAACATCACAAACAACACATCTAATGCATCATAACATTTTTAATGTCTTTTATCAAAAATATCACCTATCCATCTTTTAATTTTTTTCTTCTCAAAAGCTCAAATATTAAATATACTTTTGTGGCCCCCACCAAATACTATTGGTCATTCCTTCATTTCACTACTCTTGCTGTTTCCTTTTTACTTTCTCACTGACCCTTCCCACTGTATAAAGGTCACTTGCAAGAGCTCCTTAATTTCTTTCACAGGTCTCTCCCATTCCTAATATATCCCATAATGCACTGCCGGATTACTCTTCTCAAAATACTTTCAATATTTACTTATAAATGGTTGCCCAATGAGAACGTAAGGTCCATGAAAACAGGATTTGAGTGTTTTTTCCCCCTACTTTATCACCTAGCACCTAGAATAGTGCATTGGTAAACAGTAGGTGCTCAATAAATCTTTAGGGAGGGAGGGAAGGAAGGAAGGAAGGAAGGAAGGAACAAATGAAGGGAATCATTAGCAAGGTGCTCATTATGTTCTTGGGTAGGGGAGTAGATAAAAGGATGAGTTAAAATTGGAGCCTACCTTCTAGGTTAGAGATGTACTCATTTACTAAAGATGCTTTCTGGACATATCTAAACCAGGACAGAAAGAAGCCAGGATTTGGACTTGTTGGAATGGCAGTAGAGACAATGAGGCTGAAGGAAAGACATAGAAAAGACACAAAAGATGAAAAAAAAGCTTACGTGTAAGGAAAAAGTAAGTGTATGGAAAAGAAAATGTCCCATTTGGCTCAAATAAAGGGTGTATCAATCAGAAAAACAGAAGATGTGGTTGAAAAGGCAGGATAAAGCAAGACTCTGGGTGGCAGGTTAAGAGACTTTCACTCCTCATTTTAGGCCTGTCTTCTTCAAAGCAGTGCCTCTTGAGCACCTGAATCAGAATCATTTAGGGTACTTGTTTAAATATTAAATATGCTTTTGGCCTGACTGCATGTCTTAGCCTCATTTCTCTGATTGCCAAATGTTTGTCTATAATGAGGACTAGGTCCAATCCTAGAACACTGTCTCTAATCATAGCCTTCCTTTGAATGGTTCTCGGTTGATTAATGGTTTGGCTTGTGGGATTCTCAGGCACCATGTCAGAAGCATGTGACCTGAAGGTGGGACTTAGTGATCTGCACCTACAATGAACTCCCAGTAATTCTTATGCACGTTAATGTTTCAGAAACACTGCTATGCACAATGGGGAACTATAAGAACTTTCCAAGCAAGTCAGTGACAAAGGATGTTTGAGAAAAATTAATGCGATAAAAATGTGCAGAGGGGAGTAGGGGATTACAGACTGCAGGTAGCAACACCAGTTAGAAAGTAATCAGCTAGATGACAATTATGGGAATCTGAAATAAGGCAATATATAAAGTAGTAGGCCTCAGGTGAATTAGAGAAATCTTATTTGATTACTCCACCTCAGAACCTGGACATGGCAGATTACTGTTTACTGAATAATTTTAACCAGTGTTCTGGGGCCTCCTCTTTAACCCACACCACACTGCTCCTCTATTCAGTCTCCATTCTGGAACTTCACATTCACCTTCCTATGTCCAAATCTTCACTTGTGCTGTTCTTCCAGCCTAGAATGCTCTCCCTCTTAAGAGTCCATTTTCCTCCGAGAAGCCTTAGCTTTATGAGCCCACAATAAATGCTCTCCTCCCTACAATGCTGTAGGACATACTGTCTCTATCACTTATCTAGCAATTAGTATATATACTGCAATTTTCTTTTAATCCTTACACTATATATTGTAAGCTTCTTGAGTCCAGGAGCATGCTATAGCCACTTCTGTAAATCTTGGGCACAATGCACATAAATGTGGTAAGATAAGTATCTGCAGATGGCAATGATGATGGTGATTAAGATAACAGTGCTAACCTAACTAGTTGATTCCCTGATATTCTCTAAAGCAACAATGCCAACATAGAGATAACACTTATTGGATGCATAGTATGTGCCAGAAACTTTTCTATGTGCACCACATACATCAACTCATTTAATTCTCAGAACAACTCTAATAAAGAAGTTTCTATTATTATCCCCATTTTAAAGTAAAAAAATTGAGGCCCAGAGAAGTTAAGCAACTTGCTCAAAATCATATAGCTAGGCTAGGCATAGTGGCTCATGCCTATAATCCCAGATCTTTGGGAGGCTGAGATGGGAAGACTTCTTGAGTCTTCAGAAGTTTGAGATCAGCCTGTACAACATAGCATGATCCCGTCACTACAAAAAATAAAAAAAATTAGCTGGCATGGAGATGCATGCCTGTAATCCCAGCTACTTGGGAGGACAGCTTGAGCTTAGGAGTCTGAGGCTGCAGTGAACCATGGTCACGCCACTGCCCTCCAGCCTAGGTGACAAAGCGAGATCCTGTCTGCCCGCTAAAAAAAAAAAAAAAGAAAGAAAAGAAAAGAAAAAAATCACATAGCTAGTAAATGGTGAAGTTGGAATTTGAACACTGGCAATATAACTCTGGAGTTCATTTTAAAATCACATCCTACATAGTTTGTCTCAGAACCTTATTTCTTTCATAGCTCTTAATCATGACTCAAAAATCTTTAAAGTTTTGTTGTTGTGGTTGTCCATATATGTTTCTCTACTAGATGGCAATATCCATAATTGTAGGGACTAATTAATCTTGTTCACTGCTACATATGTAGTGTTGGGCACATAGTAGATGCTTAATAAATATTTGTTTTGTAAAATGAATGAAAACATAAGGAAAAGGGAACAGAAGGCAGGAGCAGAGGAGTGAAACAACACATACTATTATGAATGAGGGGGCTAGGGAGTTTTTTGTTTTTTTTTTTTTTGCAGCAGATTTCAGACAGATGGCTTTCCAGAGAAAGCTCTTCATCAATACATAAATGTACTTTAAAATGCTGAAAGGAAAAATCCATTTGCAAGGTGCTGGAACCAGGTGTCTCTATTTTAGCAAATCATTGAATTCAAGAACAGGAAGTAGGGCTTGGAGATACAGCACTGCTCTAGGGAGCTAAAGACCTGGCTGAGTTCCACAGTTTCCACTAAGTCACACCTGTGTGCAGCTATGTGGGAAAAAATTGACTTTGTTCACAGCTTTCCTTTTGTCGACACAGAGTTAAAATGGAGTAATCTAGGCCAAGTTCAAATTCTGAATTCAATGCATCAGAATCATGACTTGTTAAAGCTGGAAGAGGTTCTGGATCTCATTGTTTCCAGAGATTTTCAAACTACTTTTCTGCTACAGTACATTTTCTTCAAAGAACATCTTATGGATTAATGGAGCAGTGGTTGACGGGTGCACAGGAGAGAGGGGATGCACAATCTGTAAAACATATAAAAGCAAAGTTGCCACAGAATGACTGTATAATGCATACGTGTGCATGTAATTTGAGGGCAACAAAGCCCATGCTACAGGTGAACTGCCCCTTGATGTAATTTTTAAATTAGTATTATTTTTGATTGACAAATCGTAACTATATACATTTATGAGGTACAGTGTGATGTTTTGTCATTTGTATAAAATGTGGCATAATTAGGTCGGGTACGGTGGCTCACACCTGTAATCCTAGCACTTTGGGAGGCTGAGGCAGGCAGATCACCTGAGGTCAGGAGTTCAAGAGCAGCCTGACCAACATAGTGAAACCCCATTTCTACCAAAAATACAAAAATTAGCTGGGCGTGGTGGCGTGCACCTGTAATCTCAGCTACTCGGGGGGTGGAGATTGCAGGGAGCTGAGATTGTGCCACTGCACTCTAGCCTGGGTGACAGAGCGAGACTCCATCTCAAATAAATATATAAAATAAAAATAAAATAAAATGTGGCATGATTAAATCAAGCTAATTAACATATCCACCATCTTACCATCTTGCTTACCTTGTTTTTTTTTTTTTTTTTTTTTTTTTTTTTCCTTTGAGACAGGGTCTGACTCTGTTGCCCAGGCTGGAGTACCTATCTTTTTTTTATGATGATACATTCGAAATGTAGTCTCTTAGTTATTTTGAAATATATAATACATTATTATTGACCACAGTCACCCTGTTATCCAATAGATTCTCAAAAGTTATGCCTCTTGTCTATCTGAAAGTCTGTACTCTTTCAACAACAACTCCCCATCCCCTCCTTTCCCCTACCCTCTAGCCTGGGGTAATCAATCATTCTAACTTTCTACTTCTGTGAGTTCAACTTTTTTAGATTTCACACGTGAGACTGTGCGGTATTTGTCTGTCCGTGCCTGACGTATTTCACTTAGCATAATGTCCTCGAGATTCATCCATGTTATCACAAAAGACAGGATTTTCCCCTCTTTGTAAGGCTGAATAGTATTCCATTGTTGACATACACCACATTTTCTTTATCCATTCATCTGTTGATAAACATTTAGGTTGACTCCTAGCTATTGTGAATAATGCAGCAATCAACATGGAAGTGCAGATATTTCTTTGGCATATTGATTTCAGTTCCTTTGGGTATATACTCAGAAATGGATCACATGATAGTCCTATTTTTAGTTTATTTTTTGGTTTATGGAAGTTCTATTTTAGGAACTTCCATACCCTTTTCCATAATGGCTGGACGCATTTACATTTCCTCCAACAATGCATAAGAGTTCCTTTTTCTCTGCATCCTCGCAAACTTGTTACCCTTGATATAATTTTTCAGTATATGCTTTGAGATAATAGTTCATCTACTTAAAGTGGATATATAAATGTGCTTTTTGTACATTTAGAGTTATACAACCATCACCACAATCAATTTTAGAACATCTTTATCACCCCCTCCTAAGAAACCCCATACCCATTAGCAGGCACTTCCTCTACTACTCCACCTCCCCCACTTCCTGTGACCCTGAGGTAACCAGAAATCTACTTTTTGTCTCTATGGCCTTGCTTATTGTAGACAATTCAAATAAATGCAACCATATAGTATGTAATCTTTAATGACTAGCTTCTTTCACTTTGTACGATGTTTACAGGGCTCATCCATGTTATAATATGTACCTCATTCCTTTTTTATGGTCAAATAATATTCTGTTGCATGGTGCACTACACTTTATTTATCTGTTCATTAGTTGATGGATACAGGTTGCTTCTGCCTTTTAGCTATTATAAATAATGTTGCTATCACATGTACAAGTTACCGTGTTGGACACGTTTTCATTTCATGTAAGATCACAAAAAATTACTCCTATGTTTTCTTCTAAGAGTCTTATAATTTTAGTTCTTACATTTAGGTCTTGATTTATTTTGTGTTAATTTTTGTATACGGTATGCAGTTGCTTCTAATTCTGTTTACTTCTGTACAATCAGTATTACTGTCACCTCTTTCACTCCAGATTTTAGTACTGTAGTCTTCTTTTTCATAATCAGACTAGCTAAAAGTTGTCAATGTTGCTGTTTTTTTTTTTTAAGGAACTTATTTTATTGTCCAGGCTGGAGTACAGTGGCGTGAGCATAGCTCACTGCAGCCTCAGCTTCCCAGGCTCAGGTGATCCTCCCACCTCAGCCTCCCAGGTAGTTGGGACTATAGGCATGTGCCACTATACCCAGCTAATTTTTTGTAGAGACAAGGTTTCATTATGCTGTCCAGGCTGGTCTTGAACTCTTAGGCTTAAGTGATCCGCCCGCCTCAGCTTCCCAAAGTGTTAGGATTACAGGTGTGAGCCATTGTGCCTGGCCTACTGTTTATTATTATTAACATATAAGAAACAGGTTCTCACTATGTTGCCCAGGCTGGTCTTGAACTCCTGGACTCAAGTAATCCTCCTGCCTCAGCCTCCCAGAGTGCTGGGTTGCTGATTTTTTTGAAGGACCAAATTTTTTTTAAATATTCTCCACTGCTTTTCTATCCCTCTTTGATATTTTACAAAGGCCGTTGGGAAAGTGAAGAGTTTGAGGTTAAGTAAATAGCAGTTTCCCACCCATCTCACATTTAAATAAATGACCACATGCCTCGGATGGCCTGAAACAATCCTATTTCATGAGTATCGTCTTGACTTATTTAGTAATAATTTATTTTATTCTCAAAATTTTCCTGTTTAGATGATAATACATATAGTCACCCTAACAGAAGCTCTGGTCTAAAACTGTGGACCTCCTGCATGTTATATCTAACTTCCTCCCAGTCTTTTCTGTTTGTGTATTCTCAGGCTTTAATCCCAGCACTTTGGGAGGCTGAGGCGGGTGGATCACCTGAGGTTGGGAGTTCAAGACCAGCCTGATCAGCATGGAGAAACTCCGTCTCTACTAAAAAAAAAAAAACAAAACAAAAAAAAAAAAAACAAAATTAGCCAGGCATGGTGGCGCGTGCTTGTAATCCCAGCTATTCGGGAGGCTGAGGCAGGAGAATCGCTTGAACCTAGGAGGCAGACATTGTGGTGAGCTGAGATTGTGCCATTGCACTCCAGCCTACGCAACAAGAGTGAAACTCCATCTTGGAAAAAAAAAAAAAAGCAAAATAAGGACAAGAACAACACAAATATCAGTTCAAAGAGACACTTGCAGTCAGAATGGTAGAAAAGAAAGAGGCTTTTGAGAATGCTCATTTACCAACAAAAAAGTAAAAGGATTAGTTTTCACTTGTCTCACTCTCTGTACTTTTTATCTTTTATAAACAAGTGCAAACTATGGCTGAGGCAAGCAGCTTGTATCCACAGGTTACCAACTTTCCTATGGGGTTAGAACCCTGTATTCTTCTCCAACTGTGCCTCTGCATACACCTTTCCACAATGTAGATGGTATGCCCCAGTACAATGCCATCCCTTTGAAGATAGAGGTATTTCCCTTCCCTTGAAAGAAATGGTCTAGTTCTAAGGGCTTCACAAACAACAGGGATTATACTCTACCCATTTGCCCCCTGCCTCCCATCCCCAATCAGTGTACTCAATCTATAAGATGCCAATAATTCACTTTCCATTCTGTCTGTCTGTTTCACAGTCTGCCCTAGGCCCATATTCTCTAAGGAGCTGGCGATAGTTCTGTGAGTCCATCTATCTTCAGCACCTTTCTTCCTAACATAGTTGAAGGCATACTGCAAACAAACAAATATATTTTGTCAGTTATTGGAGTGTACTTTACTCACAACAGGCATCAGGGAATTGCATACCCAATATTTCTAGAAGCGCCCTTCACTAATTAAAGAGAATTAAACATATTTTAAGATACTTTGTTTTAATCCTAAAGTCTTTCGCACATACTTTATTAATCTAGAAATCTGATATGTTGTGTTGACCTGATTACTGCATGTTATTAAAAAACTTCATTTTATTTTGATCGAAGCTGCTTTTTTTTTTTTTTTTTTTTTTTTTTCCAATGCCATAGTGGTCTTTTGACTTTATTTAAAAGGGGATATTTTAGAAACTGAATGAAATGTTAAAACATTTTCAAGGACCTGTTTGTTAACATGAATTTGCTTGACATCAAAGTTAAATCACAATGAAAAACCTGGTATGTTCAAGGTTTTCACTGGAACAAAAATGTTCATTAAAAGTGGGGGGAAATATTACTGCAATAACACACAATGATGTAACAAAGCTTCCTTAAAGACAGTGGGACAGTGACTCAAGGCACTGGCATATATTTTATTTTGATA
Source organism: Rhinopithecus bieti (assembly GCF_001698545.2). Classification (NCBI taxonomy): domain Eukaryota; kingdom Metazoa; phylum Chordata; class Mammalia; order Primates; family Cercopithecidae; genus Rhinopithecus; species Rhinopithecus bieti. The sequence continues at coordinate 178,911 of NW_016821593.1, read as the reverse complement.
ATGTAGTCCACAGAATAGCAGCTGACTTTATCCTTAGGAATACATTTTACAAATAGCAGCGATGGATTTTTAGGCCTGGCTACACCTACCAGGAAAATGACGCAACCATTATTCATCTCTTCCAGCTATGGTTTTTACTGGCATCTTCTATGAGTTACACTTTGGCGCTCTTCTAAACATCATCAGGCCACAAGCTCAGTGTAAATCAAATATTTTTACAAACTAAACAATCCAGTGCTAAAAACTACCTAAGTTACAAAGATCTAATGCCATTTCCATTCCAAGAAATGGACTATTTTATACAGAAAAATGTTCTTACTACATTAAAAGAAAAAAAATGGTACTTTAAACCAAAAGAACGGGGCTGGCCAGAGCATTAGAAAAAATCAAACCTGTACTGGCCACCAATGGACATAACCTACATAACCCACCAATAACATTTTCCAATCTCTGTATCCCATCTACCCACATAATGAGTTATCTAGGCAAGTTAGCTCATTTGCTATCAGGTCAGTTAAATTGGGTTCACACAGCAAAAATAAATAAATAAATAAACAAATAAACAAATAAATAAATAAATAAATAAATAATGTTTCACAGACACAGCCTTTACCTTTAATGCTAACTAACAACCTTGCAAATGTGAGCCCCTTTCACATTACTATTGCAAAAGAACAAATGCATGTTCTTATGATAAATGGTTACCATTATCTCTGCACGTGGAGAGTAACTGATTTTCAAAAAGCTGAGGGAATGTATATAGGCAATGCTGGCAAACTAACCTACTAAAGCCAGTGAAACTTTCATTTTCTCTACACTTAATATCAGCCAAAAGGCCAAGAAGTGATTGAATATACCCTTTCCAGTGGCTGCAATTATCTCCCACTTCTACCACCTCTATCTGTAGTTTTACCACATAGGGCTTTGTATTGGTCAACTGCTGCCAGAACTAGCATAATATTACCTCCTCAATAAAACTGTAACTTCTTTGCTTAGAGGAGTTCATTAATTATATCCATCATTTACTTATTTAACAAATTAGTAGTGAGCCCCTACTATATGCCCAGGAATTTAAGGCACTGGGGAATATATCAGTAAAAACAAACAACAACAACAACAACAACAACAACAAACTCTCCTTGTGGAGCCTACATTATGAGGAGGTAGGGAAATGTCACAAATAGGTAAATAATATGCAGTATGTTAGTAGATCATATATGGTATGAAAAAGACAAGAGCAGATCAGGAAGGGTTCTAAGAGAAGATTGCAATTTTAAATAGGGAAGTCACGGTGGCCTCATCAAGGAGGAGACATTGAGTAAAGACTCAAGCTGCTGGGAGAGCACCTTTGCAAAGGTCTGGTGGCAGGAATCACAAAACACATGCTCAAGGAATAGCAAGGAGGTCAGTGTGATGGACAGTACAGTAGGAGAGGAGGTCAGAGTGATGGAGGGGTTAGATCTCATAGGGTCTTGAAAGCCATCATTGTCAAGACTGGCTTTTCTCTAGAAGAAGCAGGACTCCCTGAAGAAAGCTTTTGAGGGGACAACAGAATCACTTGACTTAGGTTTTAAAAGGATCACTCTGGCTGCTGCGTTGAGAATAGGATACAAAAAGGAGATGAATTATGAGGCCACCTTAGTAATCTAGGTGAGAGATGATGGTAGCTTGGACCAGAGACAAACAATGAAAGTAGTGATAAGAAGTCAAATTCTGAATATATTTTGAAGGTAGAGCCAAGAAGATCTCCTGACAGATTAGATACAACGTCTAAGAAAGAAACAGGAGGTGACTATAAACTGATAATTGGCCTTAGCAAGTGGAAAAGGGTGTTGTCAATGACTAATATGAGAAAGACTATGGATGCGGTAGGTTTGGAGAAAGGGAAAAATCAGGAGTTCCATTCTGAACATGGTAACTGCATACAGTGAAATGCCATAATCTTTATAATAAAATTTCAGTTAATTCTCCTCATCATAAAATTATCTATAGATTAAAAAATGAATCTGTGCCCTTTTGTTTTTTAGGCATTCAATCTAAAGTTGTATTGCATACCTCATATAAAATAGCTTGTATCCATTACAGGATACTACTTCTCTCACTGGGGTACTTAGAAATTCTAGTCTACTAATTAAGCCTTAAGGAAAATTCCTGCTTGCTTTCCACTTACCAAAAATAAATATGCTCACAACTTCTTGACCCCTAAATTTAAGAACAAAATAGCTCTGTAATCAGTGTCAGAAGACCTGGAGGCCAAACCTTGGCTCTTCCACTTCCCTGTTATGGGACCGTCACCTCTTTGGGTCCCACTGACAACATAAATTGGAGAAAATACCTACTTTACAGGGATGGTGTGAGATTACATTAAATGATGTAGGTGAAAAATTTTCATGGATTGTAAAGAGCTATACCAATGTTAGCAGCTACTAATCTTGTCTCTAGCCTTGCAAAAAAATTGAACATGACTTTTAAATTGTTTTTGCTCATTCATTCATTGATTTATCCTACCATCTTACAAAATGGAATGAATGTTCCAGACCAGCCTGACCAACACGGTGAAACCCCGTCTCTACTAAAAATACAAAAAGGTTAGCCCGGCGTGGTGGTGAGTGCCTGTAGTCTCAGCTACTCAGGAGCATGAGACAGGAGAATTGCTTGAACCCGGGAGGTGGAGGTTGCAGTGAGTCAAGATTGTGCCACTGCACTACAGCCTGGGTGACAGAGAGAGACTCCGTCTCAAAA